>NW_010516932.1:13341-18154 GCF_000687285.1 Phaethon lepturus | reverse complement strand
CAGCAAAAAGGTTAAAACCCCGGCGTTTCGGCCGCCCGCCGTGCCTTAATTCTCTACCTGTAGGGAGTGTTCCCGAGGACGGGGCACGAGGGAAGACACAGGATCCCAGGCTCCGTCTTGACAGGTTTACCACGTCATCTGAAAAGGGGTAAGGAAAGCCCACGCAGCGGTCCAGGGCATGGGGATGAAGGAGGCGGCAATGATGAGAGCGCGTGGTCAGCTGCTGCACATCTCAAGCCAACCCCCTGAGCCGGCCCGTTCGGACATTGTCTTTTACGAATAAATAAGTGAATAAATAAAATCAGCTAGCTCCGTCCGTTATTCACCCTAACCACAATAGGGTGGATTGATGGCTTATAGATGGGGGTTTTGAGGAGATATGGAGAAAGTGTCCTTCCAGATTAATTCAAGGACAGCACTCCAAGGAGTCCGTTACCCATTTTTCAAGCGTTCCTATGTTTATTTACTGAAACAACGGGAGTAATATGACATCATAAATCTTTCTAAAAATTGAAATCGTAGTGCCAGTCTTGAAAGATTAATAATAAGGAACGCCTTTTAGAGTGTGCTCATGGAAATGTAATATGAATGATTAGTGTTTTTGAACATTAGAATTACAGTGTATAATTGTAATGTTATAGCAGCTATATAGGAGCCAGTGATCCCTTAATGGAATACATTGTGAATTTAATTATTTACATGGAAAAACCAGGGCTGATACAGTCTCTGAGTGATAGACCCGCCGTTTCCTACATCCTGCGAGTGTTATGAAGGAGCAGCGTTGCTCTCCATGCAGATACACTCACTCCACATTTGTTATTTTGTTAGTTTTAAATTCTACCCCGCAGTTGACCTCCTTTGTGCTCTAGACCCTACAGAACCCTGGAGCGTCTTTTAGGCTACCTTCCCGCGAGGCCTGCCATAGGTGCCAAAATTCGCCCGACGAGGGTTTTGCTTGCAGGAGAGCGGTGTCCCCGTCGCAGGCTGAGGTTCGTTCTTCGGGCAGGGAGGGAGCTCTCTCCCGCTGAAGAACCAAGGGGCAGCGCAGGCTGCTTTGCCCTGTATTTCTTCTGCAACGGTGGTTTCAAAACTAGTTGGCGGAATCACATCCGGCAAAAGCACGCTTAAAAATATCTATATATGCTTGGGAGACACATCTCCCCAGAGTGGCTTCTGGGCACGCCTAGAAAAAAAAGAACGGGAGCGCTTCAGGTGCTTTTATAATGTCAGTAATGTTAAAAGCAGAGCTTCCGTCACGAGCAAAACGTCACTCCCCTGCACGAAAGGCAGGACCGTGTGGATTCGGTACCTCCGTGTCGGTAGTTCTCCCTGTACGCATTTGCCACCTCGCAGGGCTGCCCCGGGGCGCGGGCGCGTGCCCCTGCGCCTGGCAGCCCAGCCCAGAGGTTTTGCTTCCTCCCGTGAACAACTGATTCGACAGCAAGGGGAAGAAAGAAGGAGAATTTTTTAAATCCTCTCAGCCCCGGTTGAGGGACTCATCAAAGCCATCAGACAGGATTCAGCAGAGTGGAAACCCCTGCTCTGATAAGCCCCCGCCCGGGAGGGCGAGGGAGGCAAGGCTCAGGCTGGAGGTGCGCTCGCTGGCCGCCCCGCGCTCCCTCGTGCTCGGCTCTTGCTGCTGTTGCCGACCTGCGGTGTTACACGTCATTAATGTTAAAAAAAGAGCATCTAACCAAACTGAGCTGTAAGCGATTCACACCTAAACTACAGGCCTTCCTTTTTGCTGGAAAAGAGGTTGTAATTCGGCGAAACATTAATTCCAAAAATTCTTGGTGCGTGATCCTGCGCCTGGGCGCGTGTCTTTTGCGTGCAAGGAACTGTAAAGGCACTGTATAAGAGCACATTTTGTTAACACAGTTTATTGGCACACTTATTGGCAAAGCATACATAAAATGCAGTTGTATTATATAACACACTGACTCACTGTGTCTTTACATGATGAGTTGAACATATTAATATGTAAATGAAAAATTAGTTTCTTTTATAAAGTTTCACATAAATACATCGGAATAAAAAAAAAGAGAAAACAAAAAACGGTTTGAGGGCTTTACAAAAATATTATACAAGAAATATACTATGAAAAGAAATAACAACAAAGCCAACTCAGGTACAATAATAAAAACACAAAAGTTTTAGATTTATTAAGCTGCCCACAAAGTTAATGGATTACATGGCTTTAAAATATCTGGATCGACAGCAATTTTACAAAGCATAAACTCTCATAGGACTGGGTGTCTTTTTCCACATAAAAATATTTTTCATGTCTTTGATGAATAAAAGACATTTCTTGTTTCAGCATTTTTATTAAATGATGGAAAGAGTATCTACTGGCATCAGCTAAATGTAAATTAAAAATGCTGGATCCTTTAAATGATTAACCAATGAAAGAAAAGTTAAGAACGAACAAAAGTTACTTTAAATTACTTTTCCTTAAAAGCTGATTTTTTTCTGAAACAAGAAATTTCAGGTGCAAGTTGAAAAGCAGAAAATATATTACAATTGTAAAAAGTTTTACATAGTTACGTTAATGAGATCCTGAGCACTGATGACTTGTTAAAATATGGCCATTGTTTGATGAGGAAAAAACCAACCCCTTCCGATAAAATGCATTGTCGGAAATTTGCCATGAGATGCTATTTAAATTTCAATTATTTTAATTGAGGTCAGTGCCAGTATCATGTTGTATGTGAATGCTTCCAAGAAATGTATATGGAAGCTTATACAAGAGTTTTCCCTAATTAAAAAAAATCAGATAGCTTTAGTTTAGAAATAGATACTGTATTCGTTGAAAGGTGTTTTTTTAAATGTGTTTTTTTTAAGAATGCTGTGAAACAGTAACTAATAACCCACTGACACACATTGCAGTGGGTGCTGCTGCGGAATAGCCTATTGGGAAGCTTGTGGTGTGGGGTTTTCAGATTTAGTCTCCTGGTTAGCAGGAGGTTTGCTGTTCCACGGGCTGTTATTTCCCAGTGCAGGTGAATTGTTGAAATCTTCTTCATCATCCATGCCATTTGCTGCATCATACTGTGTATTCTCTAATCTAGTGATAAGCCTTTCGTCTTCATCCCCAAATTCGCCTCCCATCAGAGTTGGTTCTCCTACCACCATCACATCCTGTGAACAGCACCCAATATTTGTTATATGGAAACCTTGAGAGAGAAAAAATCAACTTAAAAAAATTATGTTAGAGAATTTGCATCTCTTAACTTTGTGACATTTGTACAACAGAGTTACAAGTTCCTGCATAGTAGGAACCAGGAGACAGGCTTACACTTTATTTCTAACTTAAACGAAGAACTGTAACACAACTCTCTAGCTGCATGCTCATGGCTCTGGATCTCAGAAACCCCAGAACTGAAAAGCAGGTAGACTGAAAAATGTGCATGATTTTAAGCAAATAAGCAGGCTATGAAACTGCCTTAAACTCCTGCTTGAAACTTGAAAATGACTTATCCAGTCATTCTTTCCTGAGCCATTTTATTTGGAAAGGCACCAGGGTGCATCTCAGTTGCAACTTGGTGATAGGCGTATTTGAAAAGTAACTTAAAAGAAACCGCTTTTCTTGTCCTCAGACTTCCCAAATGTGGAGCACAGCACTCTGATAAAGATGGTAACTCTCTTATCCACAGCCAGCCAAGCCCTTTTACGCATCCAATATACTTGACATTCTGCTACTTAATTATGGTAATTAATTTAGGTAAAGTTTCCGATAAAAACAATGTTCACACTGATTTGACAATTTGCATAGCTAATTAAGTCATTAGCAAAAACCTGCTGATTGCCAACAAGCCCTGAATTTACCATCTGTTATTTCATGGTGCCTGTCACCTAACTCCATGTAGGCAACCCTGCCGCCAATCTGTGCAGTAAGAGGACCAATCTGTCCAGCTGGTACCGTAAAAGGAAGATGAAGAGTGCTAATTATAATTACACTGATGAAGCTAGTAGTCATCAAAAACTGAAGCATGCAAGAAAGAAAGAATTCATCTAATCACTGCTTTAAGTACAAATTGTCCTTCCATGAAAACAAGTAAACCGCCTACTGTACTCCAGTGCATCACACATTTGCCACAAAAAAACTAACCAGCGTGGGATAGAAAGGTGCAAACTTGAGATTGGAAAGCAAAGGTGCAAAGCCAGAGAGCTCTCTTGTTCTCTCTGTTCAACGGAGAATCAGGCTGCTGTGCTAACCGCTAAAGAAATACGTGGGACGCATCTTTTCATGCAGCTCAGGTGCAGGGCATCAGCTAGCGTTTGGTAGAAGCGCAGTAACTCCAGATGTCTAGCTTTGTACCTGCTGGTTTAAGCAGCCCTTCCAAGGATCCTAGCGAACAACAGATTCATATTTTAAAGGATCTGTTCCTCCTTATGAATGTAAAAGCATTTGTAAAAAGCAAACAGAAGACAAATGTTTGCCTTCAATAAGGTTTCTTTTTAATCAGATTATGTGCTTCCTTCACCATGAAACAATACAAACTGTTGCCTGTAAGTATTTACAGTGTTTCTCGATATCCCTCAGCAAAGGCTGACATGCACAGAAGGATGTTTATATCACATTTTCAGCCTCTGCTATGTGAAAAATTTGTGAGTAGATGGAAACTGTTACATGAATTCTTCTTTACGTTGTCTATATTTTGTTACTCCATATATCCATAAAATACTTGGTTAAGTAAAATTCACACACAGCTTTGCAACATAGAAGTTTAACAGACAAAGGTATTTATAACCAAAAGTTTATTCTAATTTATTCCGCCCCTCTAAACAACAGACAACAAAGAGCGTGCACTGC
>NW_010516932.1:0-13310 GCF_000687285.1 Phaethon lepturus | reverse complement strand
CTGAACCAGACCTGACCCCGTTGTATTGCGAGAGCTTTAATGACAAGAGAGACCTGGCAGAGGACAGCAAGTTGGGTTTGAGCGTGCAGTGTGGCAGGCAAAAAAGGACCACAGTGGCTGAAATACAGAATCACAGACCGAGGTGGCAACAGTTCCCCTCACTTCAACGCTCTTGAGCATGGACCTCAAGTTCCCCCTGTTGCCACACCAGCAAGAGGTCGGCAACTTGGATGAGACTTAGAGAAGCGCATCAAAAATAACTATGGGGCTACAACAGCTGGCTGGGGAGGCCACGTGAAAGAATTAAGTATGTGTTACATCCACCAAATGATTGGGAGGGGTAAATGTGCTTAACAGCTGCAAGTGCTGAACGGAAGAGGATCGCTTTAGGCCAACCCGATGACATGTAAACTAGGGTAGTAAGATGACATTAAGTAAATGAAAATGTAACCCCCACTGCTAAGACAATATTTCTGATACTGAGGACGGCAGACTGAGGATTAATGACCCCACTGGAAGGGTGCTAGCTTTGCTGCTCAGGTCGCCTAACGCTGGGCTGGGAAAAATCTCGATCTGTGGTAGGAAACTTTTGTGCATCAGCGGGGAGATGCTCAATGACCTTGTAAGTATTTCCATCTCTAATTTCTCAGATTCTTTGCAAATATTATTCCTTTAATATAATGACACCCACTGAGAGGACAGTTTGCACTTGTATTTCTCTCCATGCTACTGAGTATCTCTCTCTCTCTAGGAATTAAACTACAATTATATTGAGGTTAGTGGAGTTTTCCCTCATTCTATTTAAAAGATAGATATCACAGCATTAGTTACAGGACATTTGAAAAAAAATTCTTGACAATCCTGCCACTTATCGTTATGTCAGGCAAAAATAGTGTCTCAGGAAGCGCACATGCTGGTTCCTCCCCAGAGAGGATTCTGCTCCTCAGACTGAAAGCTGAAGACCCCACCGAGTGCACCCATTGAACCTCCACTCACTAGATCCCGTGCAATGACCACCAACCTCTGAGGAGGACTGGAAGTGACTCCTTTTAGAGCCCCTCAATGCTTCTCCTTAAATTGGCCAGTGGGGGTCACTGCTGTTGAATGACACAAGGCTCCATCCCTCCCAGGGTTGAGGCTGCAGCTCTGGAGTGCTCCTAGCTCCTGCTCATGGAGTGAGAAGCAGAATCCAAGAATTAAACCCTAGTCTCTTGCACGGCAGCACACACTGCTATGGCCTAGTTATGGTAGCACATATTTGACTAGATTAGTTTAAAAAAGATTTAGACTGTAGTCACTCAATCTTATTAATTTACTCCGTGATTAGAAACAACATTTTTGGTCAAGGAATGTCTCATGATAGTAAAATACGGTTCCAGTGAAGCACTGTAAATAAAGCAGTGGATGTTTTACATTATGTGATAGAAATGTATTATTTAATAATATAACCACAAAAGCAGCTTTCATGTATATCATACCTTTCATCCTGAAATAACCCTAGTTGCCATCCAAACTTAAATTGATGCATATAAACTATACACAGAGATCACTTCATACACAACTCAAATGCAAGCACTTCTACTTAACAGACCGGTCATTTCTCGGGCTTCATCCTTTTTATACCTAGCCTCATAGTTTAGCTCTGCTATGCCCAGTTACATAAACAAACTTTTTAAGTTGGGATTATTAAAGATCATCTGATAGCTAAACAATGTCTTACTGGAGTCTGGAGGTAAAAATGTGTGGTGGGCCACGTAGAAGTCCCCATCCCTGTGCCTGCCATCTTTGCTGCTGTTAATACGTAGCCTCGCTCGATGTGTTACGGTGATTAGTTCGTAGCTCAGGTGTCACGGTCCCCAGAAGTAGGAGAACAGTGCTTCACAAGCCTGAGATAATTAAAAATGCCTGAAACTATCAAGTATATTGTTCAACCAAGCCTCATACTCCAAGGACTGAAAGTTCCACTAGTTTTAGCAGCCAGCATACCTCTAAGTGCTAAGTCAAAAGAAGAAGGGTACCTCCTCCTGCCTTTCTTCCTTCTTACAGAATTGTGTTAGTGGTGATTATTTTAATAATTGACTTCTTAGCTCCTTGCCACAAAATTATTAATGACTGAGAGCCCCATTGCTGCCCACACCTGTAATGGTCACTGCCTCCAAGACAAAAACATCAGACTGACAGTGGTGTTGAAATGATCTATGGAAGCAGAACTGACATTTTAATTAGGCTTCAGAGTAAACACTTTCCAGAGGAAAATAGTTATCTTTCACATCTCATCATAGTCCTCTCTGTTAACTTGACATTTTGGTCTTGTTTGGAATATTTTTCCTAAAGCGCAACAACTGGAAACCAATTTATTCACTCTCATCTCCTTACGGCTAAATCTTAGATTCTGAATTGCACAGTTCTGAGACATGGGATAATTTCTTACACTAATCTTCTGGCCCTGGGACTGTAGCTCTGGTACTACTACATCCATTACAAACCACCTAAACGTACCCCCTGTTTCTGAAACACGTAAGAGATTGTATTGCTCCCTTCCACATTAGCAGATTTATTTATGGATTTGGCTTTTGAGGAGTTTACAGAGAACTACAAAGAGAAAGAGAGATTATTGAGGGCTGTAACTCACTTAAAGAGTGCAAGGAAGCTCTAATTAAGACTCTGGATGTAACAAAGAACATTTGATTTACTTAGTGGCATGTAGTGATGCTTTATTCTTTCCAACACAAATGATATTTCACTGGGTTCACAGTTACAGTATTACACTCAACAGGATCTTCATTAGTAAATGAAAGCAAAATCCACCTATTAATTTCTATGGTTATGTCTGGGAGCAGCCTAGAGCAATGCTACTTAGAGTTTGTGAGAGTTGTGCATTGTTGTTAAATTTCCAAATTCAAATAGATGAAAATGAATCGATGAGCACATTTTTAATTAAACTTAACAGAAAGTGGTATTTAGGTGATATGGCTGTATGGACCTCTTCTGATGATCCTGCGTATACCTGTAATCCACAGATCACAGCGTACAAGTCACTGCTCTACGTACAAGGGCTGGGGCTTGCAAGAAAGTTTTTTCTGAAGCAGGAGAATATGAACAATGCAAAGGAATACGATTTCAGCCAGCAAAGAGGCTTGAACACTGAGCAAAGACTAGGGAAAATACTGCAGCTAGCTTCAAATATTAGAGGAAATTATCACTGTGTAAGTGATAAGGCAGTGACACACACAAATTAGATAATGAATTTATTTAAAATCATAGGAAGGCTAATATTGGAAAGGCAGGTTTTCTATGAACCTTGCAGAAGTAGTCTTGCCCATCTTTGCTCCTTGTCTGGAGGAAAGAGGAAATTGTTAATTCCAGTTTCTGCACAATGGGTTAATGTTTCTTCCAAAGATCAGACGTGACCGAGGACACGAAAAATCTGAGAACAATTCAAATGATTGGCAACTGCTGAGACTGAGAGAGCTGAGTGGACTACAATTTCTGGATCCTTGTTCTGTCAACTTTCTTTACACACTAAAAAGAAGCCAATACATCTGTGGAAATCACCGGAAGTGTTGAGCCTGCACCAATGAGAGCCTCAGAGAAGAAAACTTGAGGTGAGAAAAATTTGTACTATTAAAGAGACTTTTGGTTCTACTTCCAACACACTACAATGTGTTGCCTCAGGACTTACAGATTCAGGTCAAAAGAATCACTGGACAGGTAACCTAGGCATGAGTTGTGCAGTGCCATCATGTAGCACACTCGCTAACTACATTCATTTCAAGAATGTAGGAAAGGTATTAAACAAGGGACTTGGGCAGGAAGTCCCTTGAGGGGACAAGAGGAGATGCTGATGGTCTGCAACCAGTAGCACGAGAACTAACAGAATCACAGAAACCACATTATAAAAGAAAATGAATGTAATAGAGTGCAAGTGACTGTCAAAAGGGCAAAACTTTGTCTTTTATTTAGCAGGGTTGAGAAAGTATAAAAAATAGTTAGAGATATGAGGACAGACTGCAACTGACCCTTTTCAAATTACTGATGGGAGAGAAGATGCATACCCTCTCTTCTAGACTGTGTTATTAAAGATGTATCACAATGTGTCAACACAGTCAAAGCACTCATAAATTTAAGGCAACACAAAGGGCACGAATGATTCTGATTGATTAGGCTGCAGCAACTGAACTTCAGGGTGCAATGCCAACCTGACCCATGCATGGAAATACAACCACATCATTTGCCTTTCCGGGCTTGGCTCTGTATTGTCAGCAGAAGAACCTGCCTGAAGAACTGATCAGATAATAACGCAGGTAGAGGAAATGGCACAACACCCTATTACTGAAGAAGAACATGTATGTGACAAAAAATGGTCAATCTCATTGATCAAGGTTTGCTTAGCCCCATGTATTTATCTGAAGATCTGGAAAGAGCTACGGGGAAAATAACAAATCTCTCTGAAGTTTCAAGCTTTGTCATAGCTGATGGTACTCCAGCTGTCACTGTCCTGAACATGGAATATTTGCCTCTCCAGACATGAAGACCTCATTAAAGAAACAGAAGTTAATGGTGTGGGTGAGAAATGTGGATGAGGGATATGGTAAGTTAACACATTTGCCTTAGTGTACACAGCATTACGGTATGAGCAATACTGAGTAATTACTAATGTCCTAAACTGAGAAACATTACATAGAATAGAGGCTAAGAAAACATTCTCTAACCAGGATTAAGTTACTATCAAAGAGAAACCAACATAGGAGCATAAAAGTGACAGGAAATTAGGAGTTAGATTCTGTTATGGTGGAGAGACTGTCTTCGCTGGCTGGGAAGAAATCATTGTAGAAAAAGAGAAAGCTGGAGTTCATGACTTCATATTAATCCAAGTTTGGTATGGGTATGAGCTCATTGTTGGGGTTCTCCAGAGAGGATGATGGGAAAAGTGGAACTGAAACTAGCTCTGCTTATGTGAGTCATCTGGACAGAAGATGCAGTGATTTCATTCCTCTTCTCTAATAATGAGGGGGGAAATGCTTTTAATACTGAAAATGAATTATTTTGATAGGTTTTCTTCTACTGAGCAGGAAGTCCCTGTGTGAATCACAGAAAGTTCTATGGCCAAAGGAAACTTTTAGTTAGCAGAAAAATGTCAAATTGTGTTTGAGGATATCTTGTCTTCTGTTGCATATAAGGAAAATCAAATATTAACTACTGAATGATTCACTTCAAGGTAAAGTAAAGAGAAAGAAACAGAAAGCAAGTTACTGCTACCTGCAGCTAAATTCAGAAAGCAGTGGCATGCCTGTAATAAGGCCCACTTCAAAGAACGCATCATTTTGAAGAAACATGGTAACATCTCTCTCTTTAACCGAAAAGTGTTGAACAGTTTTACACCAAAATATCCTACTGCTACAATTATTTTTAGTTCTGTCTACTCTACAGGGTGGCCCAACCATCAGTCCCATCTGGTTTGCTGTGCTTGCTGTGGGGAAGATGGGAAGAGCTGTTAGTATGTCAAGCCGAACAGCTGAGCGTTTTCCACTGTGCAATGGGAAAGGAGAAGAGTCCTAAAAATGGAACCTGATCCTCCGTACGAAAGAGTTTGGACCATCTTGCTACTCTGGTACGGAGAGCAAACAATATTGAAACGTATTGACTATGCAGCATCCTGAACGTCAGTGAAGACTAAAAATCCATCCCTCATACCATGATAAACTTCACCATTATGTCTCAGATGCTCAACTATCATCTCCATCAGGAAGAGTAACCTTGACTGCTTCATCTGTCAGGAGTAGCCTTTCAGTACCTGAAGTCAGCTTGAATATCTGTGGGAGTGACAGGTAACTATCAGAGGGCTTAATTACACTCAAGCATACGAGCACATGTGGCTACCACTGAGGCCAACAAAAGTCATCTCTCCAGGGAGGAGCAGACTGAAAAGAGGCAGAGGGTCAGATTCTGGTCCTACTGAACTGAACTCAGAGCAGGGAGTAGCCGAGATACTTTAAAAACTTGGAGACAACAGGGAACTAGCTGGTTGCTCAGTTTTACACCTAATTGCTGATTTTTTCTTAAATATGGTTGATTATTGATCCAAGAGGTTTTCTGGCAGACACAGTTGGTGAGGCAGTGGCTCCTGCCACCAGGGGATCAGGTAGCTGGCCTTCTGACTGCTTTGTGCTGCCAGAAAAACCCAGAGATGCGTATATTAGGGAAAAAACCCTGACTCCGGGGATGCAAGCCACGTGAAAATCTTAATATGACGAGGAAAAAATATGAGTTTAATGTACTGAAGCCCAAAGCTTCTGTAAGCTAGTGGATTGCTGAATCAGTTGCTAAACAAAAATCTTAATTTCATTTCACTGGTGTTAGTCTACTCCTCTTTTTATCTGGGTGTTCAGATTTCCTAGGAATTGCCTGCTTTGTGCTAACAAAAGGCCTATATTCTTTGTCAGGCTTCAGAAGAGACCTAACCCTTTCTTATCTGCTGATCAGAAATCCAATAAAAATCCCTGCATGTTATTCCCGAGATACCACTTTACAGTTCCTATAACACGAAATTAAATTTCCCTAACTTTAAAATGCATAAGCCATCTTCTTATTGACTAAGGCACACTTGGTCACAATTTGGGGTCTGATTACCCCTGTATTGTGAATAAGGCAATAAATGTGATTATTAAAGTGCTGGTACAGTTCTGGAAAAGACTTGGTGTTTCCCTATATAATTAGGAAGTCAACAGTTGCAGCTAGCAGGGTGGATAAGCTGAGACCCAGATTCCAGGGGATCTACCCCCTGCACGTGGAGTGGTTGGAAAAAGAGATAACCTCTGCGGGTAAGTTAATTCATAACCTGTTCCACTGAAGCACCTGAACCCGGCACCAATTAGAGGTAAGGTACTAACGGAGAGAGACCAGCGGTCTGCTCAGGTACGGCTGTCCTGTTCCACAGGGACTCATCCTCACTCAGCACCTGGCAGGTGAAAGTCTGCAAGACTCATGCTGTATCTAACAACACGAGGCCCAGCCTGAGTCCCACTGCCCGCGGCAGAACTCCCACTGACAAGAAGGGGAGTTGGGCCAGGCTTTAAAAAGAATAACATCTGGTCCTCAGGATACCCCTGCTTCAGGGTCATTTGTTAAAGCTGCACTGCAGAATGGCTTCTTCACATCTCTCCGCTAATTCCCCAGCTTCCACAGCACGCTGTGCAAGATCGCCTTCTGCTTGTGATAGTTTAGGCTCAAGAATGCACCTTCTTTACAATGCAAGGAAAGAATTAAAGCACCGTAAGCGATTCAGGCCTAAAAAGAAAGTGAGACTTACAGGTACCTGACTTGATAGACTCAGGTTTGCAGCAGCTGACTTTTTCTTGCTGTTGGTACTATTTGCGTTGTTCCCAGCACTGCTGTTGGAAGTGCTGCTGGTAGAGTTTTTCCTTTTCCTCCGCTTGGTTGTCGGTTGTCTTGTGGGTTCTGCTGCAATAAAATGGTAAGAAGGAAAGCAAATGGCAGATATTGTGAAGCGTGTACTAACTAAAATGATCCATAAGCAGAAGTGCTGAAATATTTTTTCATCTAGTTTTAAATTCCTATGATTACTAGTAGTACTAATACTAGTAGTAGTAGTAGTAGGTTTAACATATGAACTGTAGGATATTTGGACCCAAACCAATGGAATCTGCTTTCAATTTTGTGTAATGGACTAATGAAGTTCTCCCAGCATTATCTGTAAAGATATTTGAAAGCATTTTGTCAACAGGAGTATCACGATGTCTATCATGACGTTCAAACTGACCATGTAACTTGCTGAAGGTCACACAGCAAGTAACATTTGGTGCTAAACAAAATTCTGGATCTTATTCTGATGTAGGGTACAGCCTCAACCGACCCAGCCAGAGGCAAAGACTAAAGGCAGCTTTCTGCCTCCCTGCTGCCATCGATACAGGATACGAGCAACTACCACTTCAGTTCCTTCTGCCTCTGATGTGGGCTCCATCTTTACAACTGCCACTCCCAAGTGAATACGTTAGAGAGTATTGAATGCCATTTCTCTGCAAGTCTTCCAAACTTAGACCGAATCAGGACGATTACATAACTTTTCTTAAATAGAAAAAGAACAGCGGGGCAACTGTACTTTTCAAAATTTGGCCTGGGCACCCATGTGAATAGTCTTAGATATACAAATCTTTAATAATCTGAAAAAAGAGAGAATTATTATTTTGAGGTGTAAGAGGAAGGAGATTAGGTCCAGGCCTGTAAATAACATTATATTAGTCTCAAAGACAATTAATTATGAATTGTAGCTGTAATTTCAGAGTCACAGCAGGAAGCTGAATTATACAAACGATGAATTCTAATGGAGCCAGTAGGCATTTTGCATTCCATCTACACATATTTTTGTACTAAATTATATCCTAGTCATAGTGAAACCATCTGAATGTGCACATCTATAAATCAGTTGGGCCAGACTGAAATCATAAAACATTTTCAGGCTTACTTTTGGAACAGTGCTAATTCTTATTACTTTCCTTTGTAAGTAAACTTGCAGTAAATTTTCCCATTGTTTCCATATTAATTTAACTATAAAATAAGTAAAATACTGGAAATGAAACATACCTGGTGGGGCCACCATCCTCTGCCATTTTTGAAACAAGCAAGTCTTCAAGCAGTCTCGAGGACTTAGATTGTAAGTTTTATGTCTTGACATCAGTTCCTGCATTGGCTCCAGTATTACACACAACTGGAAGAAAAAGTCAGAATAGAATGATTTCATCCAAGCAAAGACTCAGTTGATCAGTATTTACATAGCTGGAAAGTATATTCTTGGCTTTTTCTACCCTTGCTAACAGAGTATGCCTTGTACAGCTCAGTTTAAGCTGCACTGGGGTTGCAAGATCAAAACTCTGAATTGAGAAAACTTTTGCTCACTATTTGCTATCTTAAATATTTTGAAAAAAAAAAAAAAATCAGATAAACTTCAACTCTGGTCTTCCAGAACACAGAGATTTCAGAAGAGCAGAAAATCTTCATGCTTGACTGCCAAAGCTGCCAAGATGAATTAATAAATAATAAAATGCCCAGAGCGGGTTATTCCCATCTAGCAAAATGTACATACAGTCATCTTCTGACTTGCTGCACTCCACAATGAAGACCACCCATAACTGAGGGTTGTACACACTATCTTTTATCTTGCTATTGCATGCAAAATAATTCAAATAATTTTGTTCCTTTCTCATTATGAGGACTATCTGTTCTCTTCCCATCAGATGAATGGCATGTCCAAGAAAAAAAGGAAAGTATTTTACTTTCCTTGTCAGCTGTAATGCTCTATTATGTTAAAGATGGAGATTCCTGAAAACATGGAATTTCAAGCAAGCACCTTTCTTAAATAGAATCTTACATATTTTCTGTCTGTTCACTTAATAATTAAAATCACTGTTCACTGCTTTTTGCTCCTGTTAGCACAGCAGATCTAGCATAAAGAACACAGTGAGCTGTTTTCTATTGCCTCCTGTTTATCACGAAAGAATCCCTTCCAGTCAGTTAAACCTTAGGCAAAGCCACAGAAGACTACGGAATTGCACACATGTAATTGAGGGCTTACTGACACTTGCAGGATCCTTGTTTTTTGGGTCATCCTACATGAGAAGAAAAAATCCGGGTTGACCCCTAAGTTCCACTTGAAATATGCAGGGCTGGCACATAGGAGGAAAAGGTTCCTTACTGGCTAACTGAGCCCATTCAATAAGGAAATAGCTGACACAGAATAAACATGGAGCCTGCGTGCAATTTTTAGGGTCACTTTTCAAAGCAGAACTGCATTTAGAAACAGGGGAAGGTTTGGCTTTTTTTTTTAACCAGCAGAAGTAAGGCAACAAGTTGGTCAAATTATTAGAAGTTAGAATGGCAACTGTAGAAAGGCCTAAGTTAAGCTGAGTCTTGCTTTGAGTTATTTACTTAATTTTAGCGAGTCTTGCTGAAGGACAATCTTAGATTTACTTCAGCAGGCGATGTTTTCCTTCCATGCCTTTACAAATATATAAGGCATGAGGCAAATTCTTCTCTTGGGGCTGCAGAGCCAATCAATGTTTGCTCCATTCTCCCCATGTGCACCCCACTCTCAGTCATATAAATGGAGATGTAAAGTATGCAGGGAAAACAGCTGAAAGGGAGCTGCCATGAGGACTAAGAGATTAATTCATCATTTAAATATTATTGTGAATTGGCACTGCCTTTTGATGAGCCTTTCATTAACAGCAGTTAAAACAGAGATAACATAAAGCAGCAGGGAGAATGAAGAGCTTCAGTATGAGGAATTATTTTTTTCCAACTGCAAAAATTGAATCTGCAGTTGCCTTATTGACTTTTTTCTTACATAGACTTTTTACATATCTTTTTGTAGATAAATATCTGCAAGGTAATCTAATAGACAGAGAGCTCCTATCAGATTGTGCACGTTGGGCTCAGATTTTCCTCTGGTTCAATATTCTGGCAAAAATAAAGAGCATCAGGTCTTAAAATACATGCAGGATTCCGTCTATGCTGTGAAAGAGGTGTTGTATTTTGAGTTCTTATTCAATTTATTCTGTAAACCCCAGGCACTTGCTCAGATTTTGTGTGTGTGTGTGAGAGAGACTCGTGATCATAATTGACACCATTGCTTTGGTTCTCCAAAGTCTGGGTTTCTGGCAGGGCTGCCTGAATTGTCTCATTGTGAGGAGATAATAACTAGCATGAAAAAGATAGCTGTGATAATTCTTAACCAACTAGTTAGCCTGGGCAGAGCACTACACTCACATAGCTCTACAGCTGCTGGGACTAAAAGTATGTAAATAAACACTTAGGGTCTTCCAAGATTTCCTTAGGGACACTTTATTCATGACACATTTACTCCTCTGTATGTATTTACCGTTGGCAACAAACGGAATGTTTCTTCTTTATCATCTGGCAAAGATGTTTCCTATTGTGCACTAACCGTAATGCGCACTGAGGAGGACTACGAGGTCCCTGCTGTCTGCAGGTATCTTGACTGCTAATCCTGTCTATAATGTCTTTCACTTCACATACTTTCACAGATTAGAATTGGATACGGACCCAAAATGTAGCAATGCCTGACTGATCTCACACGTGTGGACACAAAACGACACGCCCCGGGGCCCCTGCGCTGGGACATGGGACAGTCTCATCTCCTGGATATTTAGAAGCTGTACGGACTTGCGTGAATTCCTCTTCTGGTTCTGGGACTGGGGAATTCACAAACATTTTCTCCCACTAAAGCCTGCAATTTGTAAGGTCATCTTTGGATGCCTGAGTAGTAGGACAGCATTGCACTCTGTAGCAACAAGTCCATTTTAAATGTGTCTGGCTCATGTGAGTTGGTCACAAATGTAAAACAAACCGGCTTAACAATGATATTAAATCTCACAGTCTTTTCCAGGGACCTTTGAGACTTACTTGATATCTAAAGTGACTCAAACCAAATCGCTGGAAGAGGAAAAGATTGTGGTCCAATTATCTTATGTCTGAGGAACCTGCCAGTGACAATGAGTAACTTGGTTTTTGCAAAAAGCTACATTAAAAATGTGGGGACAAGACACATTTAAGAGCTAGGTTGGCCAAACCCACCTTCCATCTTTAACTGCTAGTGAGCAGGCTAACTTGCAGGTTGGTTTGACTGCATGATTTAATGAAGTGACTTCTTAAAACAAAGCTAATGAAATGTTTTACGTACTCCTACATTCATTGGCATATAGAAGAAGCCTGAGGCTTAGACTGCCTATTCCCCACAGATTACCTAATCTTTTCAAAGCATCTATTTTAACATTTTTTCAAGCATTGGACAATACTAAAATGTACAAGTCTTTACTGTAATACAATAATAATAATATTTGGAACACCAAGAAAATCAATCTCTTCCACAAGCATTTTCTGCAGAGCTCAGAATCAGTCACCCACAAAATACACTAAAGACTTAAAGACTTTAGTGCAGTGACGATGTATCATCACGGAAATAATCATTTCTACACTTCTAGGAACCCAGACACTCTAATAGCAATGCTTGGCAAGACACAGTTAGAGATTTCCAAGCTCCACATTTAGACAACACAAGAGGTGGGACTCATTTGCCTACACATAGGTGTCTAGCACCAGCTGAAATGCCCTAGGTTATGCTGGATCGGAACTCTCTGACCACTCTTGCTGTCCCAGAAGGACACAAGGCTCCATGTGGATGTTTCAGGCACTAGAAGGTATCTTAACTGTGTGGGCAGTTGAACAAAGCCCAAAGTTAGATGAAAAATTATGCTTCTCTCAGCTTTTAAAACACATTTGGAAGAATGTGAATCATAATAGATTATATACTTGCCCCCTGCAATCCTAAAACATACTGAAAGAACTCCACATGATGCTTAGTAAGCCAATATTATAAGAATTAGTTTCCAGTCATGTTTTCTCATTTGAACTCATCTCAGTGATGTCTGACCATTACTACAGAACCGCTGCCGTTTCACTGTGAGTTGGATCCATTGCTAGAGATGAGCACAGCGCTTTACAGTGAGAGAAGTCACCGGCATGAAGAGTTTATATGTGTGGGTGCCCAGCACACAGTGGGACACAAGCACACATTTTGGTGCTGTCAGTGATTTTGCTAGAGTTCCATATGGATCCTATGGACAATTCATCAATTACAGGGCTTGGATCCAACTTGAGAAAATGGTAATGTTACACCCTTGGGGCTCAGGGAAGTCAAAGTAGGGAACATAATAAAGCAAATTTTTTTTTTTTTTTTTTTGCGTTAGTAAAACACATCTGGAAGGATTTGATTTATTTTATTTTTTTAATGACTTTTTTTCAGAGGAGAAGACTAGCATTTATAGGTTTCAGAAAACAGTGTATTTTAAGAAGGGAATTATACGAGGAGATACTGGAGGCACTGCAGACTGGAGTTAGAGGGTTCTGAGGATATGGACCCATACGTAATTTCCTGTAATACTTCAGTCATCAGTCGAGCCGAAATCGGCCTTCATAGGTAAGGGGTCAGATTCAGCTCCGAGATCCCTCCAGCCACACCAAGAATTATTTTAGCCTTATGATTTTTGTTTTAACACGGGGTTTCTATTCTATTCTATTCTGATTCTATTCTGCGTTCTGATTGCAGGGAGGATTAGCAGAAAGACCAATGTGGAAGCTCTCTTTTACCTTACTTTGGCATACCATAAGCTTATGTATTCTATTGCTAATTTAATCAGCAGTTACCCTCTTCAGTGAAACCTCCCGTCTCCCTGCGAATTTTTCCCCTTGCCGCAGCGAGGGCGCGCTGCGCCGGC
>NW_010516931.1:7829-8364 GCF_000687285.1 Phaethon lepturus | reverse complement strand
CGTCACCTCCAGCTCCCGTCGTCTTCGTTTTCATCGCCACGTCCCCGTCCTCTAGCACCGGTAAAGCGAGCTGTTTTAGCTCGGGGGAGCAGATGGACGCTGCGCTTTGTTCTGTCCATGCACAAGGTGTTCCCTCTTCTAGAATGAAGTTTCTCTGGAAATCAGTGAGCTCGATCCTTTTTCGCATTTGCCGTATCTTTTATCTAATATCTTCTCCTTTTTCCTCTCCCTCAGATGACACTCAATGCAGCAAAGCAGAAGGAGAACCAGGTAATTACTGCCAACAGAAGGACAGAAAACAGTCCTGATGCATATAAGTAGAAAAATACGTATGCAGTCATACATGAGTCGAGAATAAACGGCCAATCTCCACACAAAGAGCCACTGCATCCAATGTAGATGCTAAAAATTTGGGAGGCAAATTTAGCAGTCAGATGGAAAGTCTGCGTCTGCGAGCAGATATCAAGGCAAAGCATACGGCAGCGGCAGAGATTTGCACTTAGTTGCTGCTCTCTGGAGCACGGCCACACCGGAA
>NW_010516931.1:0-7818 GCF_000687285.1 Phaethon lepturus | reverse complement strand
GAGGGACTGGGTTGTAGCCTGAGGGAATTGTTCTTCATAAAACTGGGAAGAGGGAGAGGAGGGAAGGTTTTTGTCCTTTGCTAAAGAAGGGGTGAGAAATCAGGAGGGGGTAAGAAATCATCACGTACGTCTTGCTAGAGCCTTCTCGCATACCCAAGTGTCAGAGTTTTGGGGGGAATGTCAGGGACAAGAATTTCCCAGGAGCATAGCGGGAGTCGATGCATCACATCCGCAAATCCTTCTGTTGTTGCTGTGTGGCAAATCATTTAGAAGTGCAAAGCATTTCTGCTACGCTGCCCATAGGTGCCCTCTCCCACCTGGAGCCAACGCTCTCCTAAGGGAGCACGGTGGGATCCTCGGGCCAGTCTTTAATTCTCCTCTTATTTTATCTCCTGAAAGCATCCTACTTTGCCGTGGCTGTCGTGAAGAAATCTGACAGCAATATCCAGTGGAACAATCTGCAGGGCAAGAAGTCGTGCCACACCGCTGTCGGGAGGACTGCTGGCTGGAACATCCCCATGGGCTTGATTCACAACAAGACGGGGAACTGCAATTTCGGTGAGTCGCATCCATTTCTTCGAGCTGGGAATCTGCTTGCAAAAATGTTTTCCCATCCTTCATCTGGTCTTCAAAGTTTCTTGTGCCTCACAAGAGGTGGGAGGCGGGAAATGGAGAAGACTCCGTTACTTAAGGTTTCGCTGAGCAAAGCTTTAGGTTGTTGGTGACTGCTTCAGAGTGAGATACGGCACGTCAGCTGTTTCGGGGGGCTTTGCTTTCTTTTCACATCTCTCCCCTTCCCTCTGCAGCAGCCCAAGAGGTGTTCCCGAAAAGGGAATGCAGGCTGCCCCAGGTTCAGGGCGCCTGGTGCTTGTGGAGGGTGCAGAGCCGGGGTAAAGGGTGGGTTTAGGCATCTCAGAAGATCAACTTCCACATCCGCCTTTCAACCGCTGAGAATTACGGTCCAACAAAAATAATCTGGAAATATTATGGACCAAGGCAAATTAAGCATCTAAAGGATTATTAAAGATTCCTTTAAAATAAATATTAAAAGGAAATCGCTAACCGCAAGAAGATACTAGTCCTAGTCAGGTTTAGGTCAGCCTCTCCACCCTCCTGCCCGCCCTTCCCACTGTCCCCTCTTCCCCCAGGGCTCTGGCACTGCTGCCAAACGCAACTCTGCCGACCTGGAAAGGCTGAGGGGTCTTGGGCTGCCTCTGCGTGAGCGGGGAACGGTTTGCAGCAAAAACGTTCTTCTTTTTATGCCAAGACAGTGCTTAGTGCTATCTCTTGGGGACTATTGAGCCGCAGTATCAACAATAACAAGTTCCGTGGTGAAAACTGGATGCATGCTATTTGCTGTCCAGGCGCTCCTTCCCACAGCCTGCTTCCAGCTCCTGGTGACCGCTAATACGAATTCATCATGAGAACGTATTACTGAAAGAAAACCTAACTTTTCAGTGCAGGAAAAGTGAATTTCTCCTATTCCTGCCTTCAGATGAATACTTCAGCGAGGGCTGTGCTCCGGGGTCTCCTTCTAACTCCCGCCTCTGCAAGCTCTGCAAGGGCTCAGGGGGGGTCCCGCCGGAGAAGTGCGTCGCCAATAGCCACGAGAAATACTATGGATATACTGGAGCTTTCCGGTAGGTGGTGGAAACACTCAGGTCCTTGGAAACACCCCCCAAAACACCCTGGGGCTCATCACAGAGGTTTTGGGTAGATCACATATGGAGTACAGCCTCACACTGATGCTAATTTGCTGACCTTCTTTTTTTCTCCATCACACTGCTGAAGGTATATATGTCTGTAATATTATACACACGCTACACGTTTTTTTCTTCATGCAGCTTCCTGCAAAATGATGTAAAATCTTCCCGTTCTGTAAAACTAACGTCCCGGTGCCTCCAGGCAAACCTGGAGAGACACAAGGGTTTTGGCCAGACCTCCTGCAATGGCAGCAAGCCCTACGCTTTCCACACGAATAAGGAGTGTTAAAAGATGGGGACCCGCAAACAACGCTGCCATAGACACTCCCCGCTGAAAACGCTGCTCGCCTTAGTCCAAATGACTCTACAAAGTGCAGAGGCCAGCGGTCAGCCCCAGTGCCATCTCCTCCGTACCCGCTCGGCATCAGCTCAAGTCTAAGTAATTCATATTGGGCATGAATTTAGGAAGAGGATGGATCTGGTTTCATTTACATCTAAGAGCAAAGAGACCCTGCTTCAGGGTTTGCGGTCCCTTTGGTGTAAGCTAGCCTCTTCACAGAGCTATTAACACGCACGGGCAGGCGTTGCAGAAAGGAAAGCGAATTCTGAACCTAGCCAAACTGCTTCTCTCTGACAATAAAATAGATCGGCTACTTATCACGTGAGAGGGATGCATGCCTTTTTCCAGAATGCGTTAAAAGGCTCTGTTTCAGATATCCTTAAAGTATTCATGGCCGGGCTCTTACACCCGGCTGTCCTCGGAGATTAATTTTACAAAATAAGACATAGGTCAGAATCAAGTATGTGGGAAGGGGCCAGGATCGAGCACCCGCATCACTCGCCTGCCTTTGTACTTTCCAGGTGCCTGGTCGAGGAGGGGGACGTGGCCTTTATTAAGCATTCCATCGTCGAGGAAAACACTGACGGTATGTGGTTATTCTGTCGCACGGGTCTCGGCAGGGCTGCCTGCCCCATACCCGCGTTATTTTTGTTCCCGGTGCAGAAGGGAAGAGCAAGCTTTACCTGCTCGTCCTGCCAATCTCTCCCCTCCCGCAGGAGGAGCGGAATTCCAGCGTCGGCACATGCTGGTGGCTCTGCCCAGGCATTTCTGCAGAGACGCTTCCCCGCTAACTATCATTGAATTTCAGCTGCAGAATTACTCAGGCGGTGCCTTAACCACAGCCTCGACACCTTTGCGCAGCGCTCTAGCTCCCGGCTTGCCTGAAAATTAAAAGTTCGGTTCCCGCTTTCTGAAAGCAGCGGCCAAAGTTTTCCAAGCATTTGGGAAAAAATGCAAGGAAGGAGATGTAACTACATCTCCCAGCCTGCTCCAAGGGTCTGACTCATCCCATTGACTTTTCCTGAATTTTACTTACAGCCTCCTTTATACATGCCAAGTGCCAGTGCACATGAAGGCAGCAACACGTGCCTGGCGTAGGTGTTGTGAGGCTGACGTTCTTCTGCTACACGAGATCTCTCAATCTCCAAACCGATTCTCTTTAAAGGCAAAAATAAAGAAGACTGGGCCAAAAATCTGAAAATGGACCAGTTCGAGTTGCTGTGCACTGATGGGCAACGGGCAAACATCATGGCTTACAGGGACTGCCACCTGGCCAAGGTTCCTACCCATGCTGTGATCACGCGTCCCGAGAAAGCAAAAAAAGTCCGTGAGCTGCTGGAGAGACAAGAGGTTGGTAGCACTGACAGTGGAAGAAACTTTCTGGGGTTGTTTTTATGCGGCATGTTTGCACGTTTAGAGCAACGATGCTCTGAGTTTCCCCGAGTCAGCGCAACATGGAAGATTTTAACTTACCGGTACGGGGTGACAGCCTTGTCCCTCAGCCTCCCCCTTCCTCCATCCCTTCCAAACTGCTCTTCCTCCTCTGCCACCTTAGCAGATACACCTTTGGGTAACAGCCGGATTGTAGCGGTCGCTATTGTCACGCTATACTCGTGTGACGTGAGATTATCAGCTCCTCCTCGGGCTTATGCCCTTGCAGGGGAGCTTCAGAAACTCTTCTGGGGTGCCAGGTCTCTAACCCAGCTGGGTCAGGCACAGCCGCGAGAAGCTGCCTCCCTGCAGTCTTACAGCTACTGGTGTAAATGTAACCAGGTTAAAACAGCTCTGTTTGATTCCACACTGAAAACGTCAGTATTTGCTCCACCGTCAGGGTCTGCTGAGAGGCGCTTGGGAAGTCGGGTCCTTTTGCTCTTGACTCATGGCTAAGGCATAGGACCTGCTGGCAGCATCTGCCGATCGGCTCTGCATGTAGTGTGACACATTAAAATGGAAAAAAAAATTGTTTTGACAGTCGTGCCACCACTGTGCCTACCACTGAGAGATCCCTCATCTAACCATACGGACAGAAGATCAATCCTAAATTTCTGGAGCTTTGCTGGGGGCTGCCCAGGGTGATGGTGAAGAACTAGGACTAAGAGCTAGGCTTGTACGAGATGAATCTTCTACTTCTTACATCTACTTACCTTTTCTTGCCTTTATTTCAGAAACTGTTTGGAACAAAAGGAATCGAGAAGGACAGATTCAAGATGTTTGAGTCTCAAACCAAGGACCTTCTGTTTAAAGACTTGACCAAGTGTCTGGTCAATCTCCGCGACGGAATAACGTACAGGGAATTCCTCGGAGAGCAATACTATGCTTCAGTTGCTAGCCTCAATACCTGCAATCCATCAGGTAACTGTAACAGCCCCAGAAGGAAGTCTGTGAACTGCAGTTCTTAGCCTCGCAGGCACGAACACTTTCTTCTGTAGCTGTCCATTTAATTTTTTTAAGCAAAATGGGGATAAACCGTGAAGATGCCAGTATACTTTTTTCAAAGTTCCTTGGATAAATTGAAAACAGTCTGGAAGTCTGCTTCAACAGACAATCAACAATCATCAACAGCAATCAAAGATTTTTATTCACTTTCAGAAAATATGTAATTGTTTTAAACTAAAAGAGGGCAGATTTAGACTAGATGCAAGGCAGAAATTGTTCACCATGAGGGTGGTGAACCCCTGGCCCAGGTTGCCCAGAGAGGTGGTCGATGCCCCATCCCTGGAAACATCCCAGGTCGGGCTGGACGGGGCTCTGAGCGACCTGCTCTGGTTGGGGATGTCCCTGCTCATGGCAGGAGGTTGGACTAGATGGCCTGGAAAGGTCCCTTCCCACCCAAACTACTCTATGTTTCTATGATTCTATTCTATACACTTTGAGAACCGGTAAAAAGAACCCACCCTGTCCCATCAGCGTGTGCTCAGTGCGATCTGTGGTTACTACACATTTTTTTGTGGCACGCTGAATATGTTTTCCACGCGATGACATTGTTGGCATGGCTGGGCGTGTGCTGGTGGGACAGGAGTGTTTAAGGGCAGGATCTGAACTTCTCCCTGACCTTTCCCTTTTCAGATCTCCTCCAGGTGTGCACCTTCCTTGAGGACAAGTAGCAAGATGGGAAGGACCCTCGCTGGAGGGGGAGGAAACCTCAAGCCATGACTCCTCTCGTGTCCTCAGCACCGAACACCGACCCGCAGAGGGCCCTCCACCTTCACTGCTTTCTCTGCCCTTCCTCCTCACTCTGAAAGTAGCTGTTTGAGACTTTACTCTGCTGCCATCACAGCAAGAAATAAAATCTCAAATCTAAAGAGGTGTCCTGGCATTTTTCAAATCGGACCTTAAGCCCATTCCTTCCTCAGTACCTCTCGCTGTAGGGCAGTGTCAGACACCAAAGTGGCTCTTGCCGCTTAAGGCTATTGCTGCCCATTGGAGAAATTTATTTCAACATTTGCGGAAGCCAAATGGATTAAATATGCCCTAGAGCCTAATTAACAGATGTTTTGTACTCTCTGTGCTTTTGCTTCACCGAGGTTATCCATTATCTCCCCAGCAGCTGCCTAGTGTGGCTGGTACACAGGAAAAGGGAGAGTGTTTATGTCAGGGAAGATGAAGGATGGAGAAGGAAAAAAAACACCACCCCCCCCCAAAAAAGAGTGGTTGTTTAAGATGGAAGGTGTGAATAGAAATACAAATCACTCAGTAGAAGGTGTGAATAGAAATCACTCCATCTCATACCTCAGCTGGCTGGATCTGAGTCATTTCCACCAGGGAGTACTCTTAAAGCATGTAAGTATATTGATGAGGAGAGTACAGGCTTAGACAGCCTTTCTGAAAAAAATTTAGGACTTACTTAGAAACATGTGTGTTTTGGTAGTCCGTCCAATGTGCTGCTGACCTGAAAACAAACACGTAGGTGGGCAGCCTGACTCTGATCCATGGTGAAAATAAAAAGGCAAGACAAAAAGGTCTGCTGAGGTTCTCTGCTTCAGAGGAAGAGTCTGGGGTAATCCAGCAGGTCCCAACCCCGTTGTCAAGGCAGGCATGGAAGAGCTGCTGAGGGCCAAAAGATGCTAAGAGCTTTGGGCTTTGAGGGAATGAAAGTTTTGATGGGCCCACAGTGATGATTTTCGGATGCATATGTGTTGTGAAAAGTCTGCTAGCCTGAACTGAAGATCACTTTGGAAGACAGAAATGTAGACTGTGATGGGAATCAATGAAATTTAGTTCCTCACGTTTATGTAGGATGAAGTATTGTTGTGATTTAACCCCAGCCAGCAACCAAGCCCCACGCAGCCGCTCATTGACTCCCCTGCAGTGGGATGGGGGAGAGAATCGGAAGGGTAAAAGTGAGAAAACTCGTGGGTTGAGATAAAGACAGTTTAATAGGTAAAGTAAAAGCCGCGCACGCAAGCAGAGCAAAACCAGGAATTCATTCACCATTGCCCATCGGCAGGCAGGAGTTCAGCCATCTCCAGGAAAGCCAGGCTCCATCATGCGTAACGGTGACTTGGGAAGACAAACGCCATCACTCCAAGCGTCCCTCCTTTCCTTCTTCTCCCCCAGATTTATACGCTGAGCATGGCGTCATATGGTCTGGAATATCCCCTTGGCCAGCCTGGCTCAGCTCTCCCAGCTGTGTCCCCTCCCAGCTTCTTGTCCCCCCCAGCCTCCTCACTGGCAGGCCCGCATAAGAAGCTGGACAGTCCTTGACCACTTAGCAACATCAGTAAGTTATTAAAATTATTTTCATCCCAAATCCAAAACATGCTTCTATGAAGAAAATTAACTCTATCCCAGCCAAAACCAGCACAACTATACTGGCCAGATGACTTTTTTAACCTGTTCTTAAAAACTAGCAAAGAAAGAGATACAATGCCTCTAAAAGCCTGCTTCTGCAATGACTATGGCTACAGTTAAAAAACTTACTCCAAGAAAAGCTGCATCATCTGTACTCCATATCAGGTGTAACCCCTTGTCCCATAAGTAGAAGGCATGGAAAAGAGGAACCTCACTAGAGAATCATGGAGTAACTCAAGTGGGAAGGGACCTCCGGGGGGCTCCAGTCCAAACTCCTGCTCAAAGAAAGGGGCCAACCAGGTTGCTCAGGCTTGACTTGGGCACTGAGAACCTCCAAGGATGGTGTCTCCACGACCTCCCTGGGCAACCTGTCCCACTGCTTGGTAGCCCTCAGGGGAAGACGTTTCTCTCACCCCCACTCTCTTGTTCCAATGTATTCCCATTGCCCCTCATCCTGCACCACCATGAAAAACCTGGCTCCATCTTCCTGATGCCTGGTACAAATGTGTCCATCTCTCCTCCATGCTCAACAAGTCCTGGCCCCCAGCCTCACCCCACAGGGCGAGTCTCCAGCCCCCTGACCATCTTGGTGGCTCTCTTCTGAGCTTGCGATTATTCATGGATGTCTTGCTTGAACCAGGAGGGCTCAAAACCAGATGCAGTACCTAGATGTGGCCAAACATCTCAAGATGTTTGAGTCTCAAACCAAGGACCTGGTGCTGAGCCGAGGGCGGCAATCCCCTCCCGGGCCTCCACGGCTCTCAGGCCATTGCGGCCACCCACTGCCCCAGTGCCATGCTCTGCATTAACCTCCCCCATGCGGTAAAGGCAACCTGCTCCCTCACCTCCAGGGCCCGTCCGAGCCACGGAGCCCTAAGCCTGGCCCCAGCCCGACTCCCCCTTCCCTCCTCCTCGGCACCGCGGTGGGACTCCCCCACACCCCCGATGAACTACAAGTCCCGTGAGACCCCGCGCCCCCGCCTC
>NW_010516930.1:0-35099 GCF_000687285.1 Phaethon lepturus | reverse complement strand
TGGGAGGGTCGCCGCGGCCCCCCGGGAACCGGCCCTGGCCTTAGCCTTCTTCGGGCAGGGCCTGCCCGTGCGGCACCGGCCGGCCATCCTTCCCCGTGGAAACCCGCGCCGGGCACTCTGGCCTCGCCCTGGGGATGGCGGGGTTGCTGCGGCGCTTGTCCCTGAGAAACCCCAACCCTCCTGGTCTTTGCAGCCACCCTGCACCTTTGTGGTTCAACCACCCTCCAAGTCTCTCGTCTTCATGGTCTCCTGTCTCTCCTTGTGCTTTCTGTTCTGAGACTTCTTTCTGGCGGCGTTGTCCCATCTATAGGCAGTCCTTTTCCTTACCCTGCTAACAGCCTGATACACCCATCCTGCTCTCTGACTCCTGCTCCATATCGTCACATACCGTCAGATTGTTTCCCGTTCCCAGATGTGTCTAACTGCCAGCAACGCTGATACCGGTATTTTATGATGTATTTATTTATTTATTTAAAACCTCTGTTGGTCTTGCAGAAACAGACAGAAGTCAAGGTCTGTTTTTTTCACCCCCCTGTCATCTGCTAATCCTTCATGTTCTTGTCACTGTCCAGTTCATCTTTTCTCATTCTCACAATACCCATTTTCACTGAACCATGTAGGAACATTCTCCCATCTCTATAGTGTTCCCACTTTTAACTACTCTGTCATACGATAATGTGGCTTTGCATTCCTCCCCGTTTTATTTTTTCTCCTTATGAGATTGCGTGCTTCTCTCACTTTTACTATGTTTTGTTTAGCGAGACTTTATTGGTGACTCATTAAGTCACCAATAGACTCTTGTCATCGTTTTTCTTGCTTGGGGATCCAGTCTACCTACTTTGTTCTGAGAGAAACACATGTCCTGATGTTCTTCATCCCCCTTTCCTCCTAGTTGGCCAGTCTTTAGAACTTGGAAGCAGGATACGGTGGATGGATAGATATATATGTGGTGGGGTAAAGATGTTGCTATATGCTATGGTAAATGATTCAAGGGGCAAGGTCTTTTTCTTTCTGATTTCTATAGAAAGAAATAATAATACATCCCTGACCCTGGGTTGGTGTGTTGTTTTTTTTTCAGTTATGACAAATGGGCTTTTTTCCCCTTTGAGATGGGTAAAAATAACGTAGGATGAAATGCAGGTGTAGTGGACGTCAGGCTTTGACAGCTAACTTTTGTTCACATCCTATTCTGCTACTGCTGTTTCCTCCAGCATTGTATGAAAGCTGTGTTATGCTTCAGTTGTGTGAATTTGGAGTTACTGCAACGGAAACAAATTGTATGTCAAAGACACGTGGTCTGATTGGATTGGTTCCCTTGTTTTCAAAAACCTTTTGGAAAGTCAGTTTGTAACATTACCTGGATTTGTTTTGCTACTTTGAAAACAGAAATAGATCAAATTTTGTTGTAAGTCCAGGTTCAGAATTGGTTTTGTAGTTTTCAGTTGAGTCTTGCCTGCAAGGTTATTAATTTCTGTTCTACTTGGATGATACAGCATTTAATACGCCCCTTAGCGTGGCTGCCTTGGGATGTCTTGCTGAATGAGTTTGTCAGAAGTTTATTTTCACAGGCACTTAGTAAGTGCAGAACTGGTACTCTTTTCGTGTTTGCTGAAGAAACTGTCTACTGTTAAGTCAGGGTGCACAGTCAGTAGCTGGCCATTTGCCACACTGAGTCGGCATTTCCAGATGCAATGGCCCAATCTGTTCAGTTGCCTCGGGAAACAGTGGTTTTGCTGTGGTAGACAAAAGAGCCATCATTTCTTTTCTGGTTTTGCTGTGGTAGACAAAAGAGCCATCATTTCTTTTCTGCTACGTATGTTTTCTCTTCAAACCACTTTTATGCTATGGAGACCTCCTACTCTGTTTATGCTCCTTTATGAAAGGGAAACTCCTTTTTTTAGTCTCCTGCTATATGGCTAAATAATTTAGGCCCCCAAAGTAAAGCCAGCATCAGACATTACTTCAGAAGGCAATCTCAACAAATGTATCTGCTTTGTCCTGTTCTTAGGTTTGCTTTAAATTCAGCTGCTACAGCATATACTAGTGTGCTAGAGCCGTACAGTATCTGTGATGCACATCAAATGCACAGCAACTGCGAATGAAAATGCTGATTTGAGGGGTGGAAATTCTATACCATAAGTTCTCTGTAGTGAACTTCTTCACTACATGAAAATTGTGAGGTGGTTTTGAATCCAAAGCTGGGTTGTGTGTGTTTTGTGTTTTTTGGTTTTTTTTTTTTTTTTTTTAATTGTGGTTCTTAGGAAGACTCTTCTCTGCCGGGTCATAGCTTTATAGAGCAACTTCCATTGTTGCTAGTAACAATGTGCTTCAAAGGAACTGCAGGATTCCATTTCTACAATTGGCTAGGAGAGTTCTATCGCATTGTAGCTTACTTGCAAGCTTTTGTTTGAAGAGTACTAAGATGATGACAGAAGAAGAAAAAATTACAGTGCTCTTTAATGCTGAATAGCTTTTTGTCTGTTATGACCTTAATTGCCATAGAAGGCTGTGAGATTGGTCCTGTAACTGCTTGGTGTTGACCCCTTAAGTCAATGGGGAGAACTGGCAGAGGTGAATCCATATTTTTTATGTAATAGGGTGGAAAAATAAGAAAGCAGAAGTTAAATGGCTAATATTCTGAAGAGAAAATGCTTTGTCTTGAATCAAAACTATATCTGAAATTGCGTGTAATAATAAACTCTACTTGGTATGGCCTTACTTTGAATTAAATCATCCAGGCTGCTGAAAAAGAATACTATTTCACTATTTTAAGATAACAGTTAGCACTTGATTGGTTATAATAGATGGACTTGCATGCAGTATGCACAAACTGCTTATGTATTTGTTTTGAGTTGGAGAAAAGATTAATCAAAATGGTTAATTTGGGTCCTCTGTGAATTTTTCTCCTTAAAACGGCGATCTGTATTGAGAGAGGTCTGTGAAATAGCATTTTGAATAGATGCCCAAGTCTGTGTTCAGAGATAAACTTGCTTACAGATAGACAAGTTTACTGTCCTTAGTGCTAACAGGACCCAGCATTGTAAGAGATGGCCTCAGGTATGCCTGCCTTTTGCATTCAGCAGAATAGTAGGCTCTTCTTTATATTCATGCTAGTACTGGCTTCAACTGGAACTATCTTGGATATTTTTATTTTGCTTGACTTCATTTCTAAGTGAATATGACAAAAAACAAGTGAATACCCAATCAGAGATTTGTCATCTTTAACACATATACTATAAATTTTTATCCAAAGTTAAAGGATAGAGTTTTGTATGTAAAAAAAATCCAGATGATGATGTATGGAGATAGAATTGTGTTGAATACTTCAATACAAATGCATAAATCCAGACATGAAGATTGACTTTTCAAAATTCGGTTTTCTTGTAGAGTAGTTTTTTTGGTTTTGTCTTTAAGCAGTACTTTACAACAGGTGATAGAGACCATGTGGTACTGCTTTATCATGGTGAAGAGTATGGATGTTAGATAACATGGGAAGTGCTACATTTCTGTACTGTGTGCTTCCAGATTACTACTTGCACCCACAGGTATTGTACAGATTTTGCATATATGACATTACTATGGAATCTTAAGTGTCTGAAAATCATTCACTGCTTTTGTTCGTCAGTGTTTTTCTACCACAGTGTTTTTCAGCCTCTTTCAGCAACTGTTTAAGGAGAATAAAAATACCCATCTTGCACAGTGTTACAGTGGCTTTCATTACCTTAATTTATTTTTTGCATGCAGAAGTTTTGCAAACCTTCCCCAAGCTTTTTCATTAGCTTTTTTGCAATGATGAGAGGGTTTGGGTGTAAGTTTGTATGTGTGAAATGTGAAGCGGGTTTTTTTTTTTTGACCACCAGTGGTCTGAGGCCACAATTCGTGAATATCCTAAAGTGGATATATATCCTAGGGTGGATCAACTTAGGAAGTCCACTCAGTGTTGTTTTGGGTATTTACTCAAAATGTGATGTCAATGGGAATTGCTACTCTTGCCTTCTTTCTCAGCAGACTTTTGTCATCTTGCTAAGAATATTTTAATTGGAGCTTTATCTTCCTGTTTCTGTCAATTTTAAGATTTCATTCACTACCTATACTGCAGGACTGTAACTTTATGTCTTGATTATTTGCATGCTTAGTGTATGTAGGCTTCAGGTGCTTAACATTGTGCCTTCTTAAAGAGTATAATATACAGAAAGGTTCAGCTGAAAGAAACAAAGTTGATTTTAGTTGTCTAGATGTAATACTAATAATTCTTTTGTAAAGAATAATTGCATGTATTGAGGTTACAGAAATTTAATTTAAAGAAGGTGTTGTGACATGTTTGATATTGAATGCCTGAGTCAGTCCAATGTTCACCTTTGTAATGTGATAAAAAACACATATCAAAGACTTCTGTGGGATCCAATGGAATTGAATTTCAGTACGAAGTAGAAAGTGTATTACAAAATGTGTTCATATTTCTGTTTTGAACTCTGTCATGTAGTAAGAAAACATCCTGCAGCTCTAATAAACTTTAGTTTCTGAAATGGGAATGGCTCCAAAATGTCTAATATTCTGTAGACGTCTACTTGCAGATTTGTATAATGAAAGTAGTTATTGTCATGTAAGTGTCAGGTCATCTGCTGTCACAGAATTATCTGATCATATAAATTTGTCAAGATTCATGTCTTTTTTTATAGAACAGAATCGTAGAACAGCTCAGGTTGGAAGTGATCTCTAAAGATCATCTGGTCCAACCTTCTGTGGGAAAGAGAGCCTAGAATGAGATTGTCTAGCACCTTGTCCAGCCATGTCTTGAAAACCTCCAGTATGGGTACTTCACCATGTCTTTGGAGATGTTGTTCCACTGATTGATTGTTCTCACTGTAAAATTTTTTTTTTCTTACATCAAGATGAAACCTCTCCCAGTGCAACTTGTACCCGTTGTCCCTTGTCCTTTCTCTGTGGCTCCTTGTGAAAAGAGAGACTCATCCTCTTTGTAGCCACCCTTTAAGTACTGGAATACTGTGATGAGGTCCCCCCTGAACCTTCTTTTCTCTAGCGAGAAGAGGCCCAACTCCTTCAGCCTTTCCTCAGAGGGTTCTCCAGCCCTTTCATCATCTTCATGAACCTCCTTTGGACCCTCTCCAGTCTGTCTGTGTATTTTTTGAATTGTGGGGACCAGAACTGGACACAGTTCTCCAGATGTGACCCGAGAAGTGCCGAGTAGAGTGGGATGATTACATCTCTACCGCTGCTAGTAATGCTCTTGCGGATGCAGCCCAGGATTGGATTTGCCTTTGTTCCTGCAGTGGTGTAGTGCTGACTCGTGTTCAGCGTTGTTGTCCACCAGCACCCCCAAGTCCCTGTCAGCAAGGCTGTTCCCCAGCCACGCACATCCTAGCTTGTACTGGGCTCCTTGGTTATGTCACGTTTTGAACAGGCATTGAATAGAGATGACCTTAATTTCATTTGTAATAATTATATTTGATGAAATAACATTGTTTTTAGTATAATGGTTGTTTTATTAAGGAAAATACCCTGGTTCAGCACAGTTAAGTTAAACAAGAGTGCCTTAGTGGGGAGGGAAAGTGACTGCGTTTCATTTTTCAGATCTTAGTGAGATGAGTTGTTGGGGTGTAATGTTCATGGTGATTGGGCCACTTGTTCTGCAGTGGATTTTATTTTTTTTAACTCTGTTATTTACTGTAACTACAGAGTAGGATGGTAGTAAATTTTGTGGACAAGGCCTGGACATGGATTTTGAAATATAAACTTCTCTCTCTTCCTTTTATTCTCAAGATGATGACAGGCTATAGAAGCTATTGACTTTTTTTTAACTACAGTTTGAAGATGTATTGACAGTCTTCACTGAATAAACAAAAATGTCAGGTTGTATAACAAATGTAATTTGGTTTGATAAAGACTGGACCAAATCAAATTATTTTTAGTTTTGGACAACTTCACTGAATTCCCACACATTAACATGAAGGAAAGCACTCCATTATTTTTGGCTTCTTGGTGTCCTAAATATGCTTTGTGACCATTTCAATGATTTAGTGTGTGTGAAAAAGCAATTGGAAGGCAGGTACACAATCCTTTTTGATGGCCATAGATGATCTAGACCTAGGGCAAAAGTAAAACATGGAGAGAAGCCTGTTCTTCTCATGGCTATACTAAATATTCAACTTTTTGATTGCTGCCTTACAGCATGAATCTTGTCAGCTAAAGTTTGTGGTCAATCTCAAGCATTTTCTGGAGCAGTAAAAGTTGTAGAAGTAAATGCGCCTAGCTAAGCTAGGAATTCCATTAACTAAATAGAAATGTGGGACAATGAGAACATTATATCAGAACGTTTTATCAGATTAAACTTTCTCCATTTCCTCATTTAGCGGAGAACTGCTATTCTGTTGAGGAACAGACACAAGACACTTGGTTTTTTTTTTAATTTACTCTTAAGAGACAGGGATTTTGTATTTAAAATCCAATTTTTGTTTTAAATCCCGTTCATGTTTTTCAAAATTGTAATCATTAAGGATTCTCATCTTTTCACTGAGAAAGCTAGGGGCAAAAAAATACTTCTATATCAACTAGTGAACAGTAGGGCAGTAGTTGAAACTGCACATGCTTCTTGTAAGCATACCTGTACTTTGAGTGGATTCACTGGTTGCTAATCTGTCTTCCTAACATCTGTAATAAAAGAGTAAATCTATACCTTTACTGAAAACCGTTTTCATTTGGTCTCTGGCTGCAATTGCATGAGACAATGAGCTTTAGATAGCCTTATCTAGCTTCCTTTTCCTGTCATCTTGTGTGAAAATGCTACTAGATTTGCTACTATGAAGTCAAATATATATATATAAAAACATATATATACACACACAAACTTTTATACATAATAATGTATATAGAAGTTAAAAATTATTTTAATCCTTGTTTGAAGGAAGCCTGGGTCTAGGTGTGGGTGAGGAAGACTAGAAAGTTAGTGTCCAGGAAATTACAAAAGTGTTTCAGTGCTTCCTCAAGTGTGTTTGTTATGCTTAGACAAAATAATAATTTTGTATTGTGACAACTAAGTTGTTTTTCTTAGAAGCAGCATCTATTAGGTAGTTGCTGTGCTCATGAGTATTCACTGAATGGATTCTGTTCATTGATCAAAGGCTACAGGTATATCTCTTGGGCTTCATATATGAGAATGATCATGAACTCTCACAGTCTGAGGTGGTCTTGTATCTGTCCCTCAATTGTAATGCATGCAAGGTTGTTGGTTGTTTTTGTTGTTGTTGTTGTTGTTGTTGTTTTTGGGATGATTTACTGAAGAATGTCAGAGAAACTAATGTTAATTTTTTAAAAGCTTTTAAAGAGGACTAGAAAAGGTTTGGAAGGATAGGACCCAAAGTTATACTAATAGCTAATGAAAGCAAATGAGGTGACCTCAGTTCTCTACAGAAGAAAGGGACAGGAGTGTTAAAAGTGAAAACATAACTATATTGCAGTTGTATTCATAATTGTTCCCTTTTCTTACTGATTACTCCTATTGCAATTCTGCCCAACTCTTACCTTTGTAATCTAGCCTGTATTTTAATAATCAATAACTAATCCTGTTCTGATTGCCTATGGGGACTTTGGAAATGGGCCCCATTTTGCTAGGCTATTTTTAAAAGAAAAAAAAAAGTTAAAAAATCTTTTATTAATATTTGAAGGAACAAAAATTGTCTTTCTACCTGTCTCTACCATTCCCAATATTCATATCTTTAAATATATAAAGACTGAGACCAACAGTATTTTAAAGTGATAATCCTTGCTTCCTTGTTTTTTATTGACGCTTTTTTTTTTAAAGACCTTGTTTTCGCATTTCTCACTTTTAAACTGTTAACAGTTATAGGACATTTTAAGAGGGACGGTTCTACTTAAAATTGGCAGACCTTTGGTAGTAGTCTTCCTCCTGTGCCCCTCTTTCTACCCTAGTAACATTCCTTTTAGGATGAGCTCTGCTTTTTGGGAACTGTTGTGTTTGAATGGATCTCTGACAATGTGCAGAAGGTATGTGGAGAAATGGCTGGAAAGGTAAGCATAGTGTAATAAAGCACATATTACAGAGCAGAATTGCAGCAGTCTGTATCTGTTTGAGTCCAAGACAACCATAGAAAAAGTTTTTGTATTTAACAGAAGACATTATGAGCAAGCTTTTTGGCTGAGAAGGGTGGTCTACTAAGTTTCCAAGTGAATCTCTGTAAAGGTAATATCTTTTTTTTCATTATATGTGTATTGTTTTAAATTTAGCCTACACATTTGGAAATCTTATGGTTAAAACAGTGCATATGTCTAAATACCGCATATTCTGGTTTTGTCCAGCAAAGCAGCTGGCAGGCTTTTGACTTTTTTATCAAGGTCTTGCATAATGAAGTAATGTTCTGCTAGGGAGTCTCTTTGAGTGTTAATGCTAAAGGAATCTTATCTTAAACTTGTTGGCTGAAGGTAAACCACAGAACAGATGCTGGTGAAGTAATGCTTCTTAACAGTATTGGTGCCTTAACTGTTTAACTGAAGTTAGTCCATTAAAAGTCAATAATTTGAATGTAGGAGACTAAAGAATCAAGGGCTTCAGTTGCCTTGAGCTATTGTCAATGCTTAGTTTGCAATTTTCTAAAATTGGTGGGAGAATTCCACAGTTAGAGGTCAATTATATTTTCCTATCCCTGATGAAAGAAATTAATAACTATTCTTATTGCAGTGATAAAAATCGGAGCTGTCTAGGTACAATATCTGTACCTTAAATTCTGATATTAAAATCAATTCTGTACTAATTTTCAAACTGTATGAAAATTATACTGTTCTTGTATTCATGGTTCTAAAGAAAATTCTTTATTGGGACATCTTTTTTTTTTTTCTTCTGTTGATTGTTTCTTCTAGTCTCCCCTTTCACCCCCATGACTTCTCTGTTTAATAGTTGTGCTTGTCTCCCACTCACTACCCTGCTGTTGCTCACCTATCTGTGACGTTATTCCTTCTTCATACACTAAGACATGTATGTTTGTGCAAAATCGTTACAGAAGAGGTTCTTAGGTAGTTGCATGGAGTCTGGAGACTGATGGAAGTACTGTTTCTGTGACTGGTTGCCTGAAAGGTTGATGTAAGGGGAACAAGTGCATGATTGAACTGTATCTTCGAGAGAAGGTACAATCAGTAGAGCAGGGTGACTCCTCCCTCTTCCAGAGTGCTTGGGGAAGAAGCAACTCCGAATTCCTTTCCAGGATCTTCAGAAGGTTGGGCTTTGGTTGGGGTTGGTCCTGCTGAGTGGTGGGCAGTTAACATGGGCTGGGCCTGCTCTGTTGTGTTATGGGGAACTGTGGAAGTGGATTAAAGCAGCTGGTTTCATTCCTTTCTCCTGCCAGAGTCTTAGTACCCAGTGGTCACTTACCACCTTTGGCAAGGGACAGTTGGGCAGCTTGAGGTCATGTATTCTGTAGAAACAAAACAGTAGAACACTGAATCCTACAGAAAAAAAACAAAAGGCATAAGTTATTAAAATCCAAGTAGAAAGTAATTAAAAAAATGCCGGTTAAGTGCAAATAAGACTGTAGTTCAGTAAGTGGTGTGGTTTAACCCCAGCCGTCAACTACACACCACACAGCCACCTGCTCACTTCCCCCCCAGTGGACCTGCAAGGGAGATCCGTTTTGTAGGAATAAACAACGAGATTTGATTTTTGGGGGAGAATAGCTAATGATTTGAAAATAATGTTGATAACATACTAATGAAACATCTGTGGCTGTGGATAAGTCCATGCTGCAGCAGGTACACCTTGAAGCATCAGTGGCTGTGCATGAGGTCATGCTGGAGCACTGCAAAGCCCACAACAGTCCAGGTACTGCCCTGGAGGGACTGTGGCTGTGGGTACGGCCACGCAGGAGCAGGTATATGTCTGAAGGTGTTGTGGCCTGCTATATTCTGACTGAAAAAGAGATATTGACAGCCTGTGAAGAAAATTAACTCTATCTCAGCCAAAACCAGGACAGTAAGGTACATGGCAAGACAACTTTATTTAAACCATATTCTTAATGGCTATTTTAATGTTTGAAAGCTAATTATAAAATATTTTAAAATACATTGTGCTTCTATGTAAATTGTGGTTTATGTTTGTGCTTATGTGACATGGTTCGCATCTTGCCGTCTCAAAAAAGATGATGTGTAGAACTAGAAGTTGCTCAAAGAAGGAGGTAGTAAAAATGACTGAGGATATTGGACAGTTTCATTTATGACTAATGCTTTTCAGATATGTAAAGGTGGTTAGGGAGCATTCTGACATGCCTGAAAAATCTTTACTGGTATAGAAAAGGAAAAAGGAATAACTTGCCTTTTTTCGTTATAAAACAATGGTATCCAAAAAGTGACTTTAATGCAAAAAAAGGTACTTCTTTTTGTACAGTATGAATGGCAGAATGTGGCTTTGCAATATGTTGTAAAGGCCAAATTGTAAATGGTGGTTTTAGGATGGATAAGACTGGATGCTAGAACCATCAGTAGTTTTTGAATATACTCCTGTTGGTGCAGTTTGACTTCCCAAGCCAGTATTTGTTGCAACCCTGTCATGGAAGTTTGTCCTAATATAGAGTGATCCACTTGTATACTCCTCTCTAAACATATGTTTCTGGCACCTAGTGGTATAACACTGGCCTAGGTATGTATTTTATTTAAATTAGTGTGGCAGCTCTTAGATTTTTAAGGCTACCTCAGTAGATCACTTGCAACATCTGATAGTATGTGTGAGTCTGACAGTATCTGTAAGCCTAGATCCAAACGGGGTTTGAGTGGTCTAATGTGTGGCACTCCGGTACCTGGCTCAGGAAGGAGCTGTGAAATTGGAGTTAGCTACAAAATCCGAGTCTGCAGTGACTCAGTAGAGGTGTGTGTATGAGAAGAGCTTTCATAAGCCCAAGGACAGTAAGGTAATGATGAAGGGGTGGGGACACATGTCAAGGAGTGCAAAATACTGAAGGAATGGGCGTGCCTGAAGTGCTACTTTTCCTGTAGACTTTGATGCCATCTGCAGGTCTGAGTTTGATGCCAAAATGAGCCTTGGGTTTAAAGTCACGAATCTAAGAATTTGACTTAGTTCCTCTGTTGCTGTGAACAACTAGGTTTGTTTTAAAGCTTCAGTTCTCATGCTTATGTAGTAGCTCAATAATTCACTAACCTGTGAAATAAGAGTTAGATGCCTGAGGAATTTTAAGCTTATTATTTCAGCCTGCCATGTGCAAGTGTTAATCACAGGATTAAAGGCTGTGCTAGGCTTTGGTGTGTAAGGGATGGCCACTAGCTTTACATCTCTTCTGCAGAATTATCAAGAGCAACAGACTGATGGAGTTGGAAAACAAGTGATTAAAAGGGAAGCATTGCTATCAGGTTTCAGTAATACACAGGTATCAGCACGCTGGTTGACTGTGGGTAAGTAACTCTTGAGTTACAAAACAAACACGTGGTGATTTGGTCAGAATGAGGCTGTTTGGGTGATTAAAATGGTTTTTCTTTTTAGCATAGCAGTCACAACTCAGCATTTTTATGAATGAGGGAGCCCTGAGGAGATCAAAGGCTTAAAGTTTCTTTCAAGTTCCCTTTCCTGGTGTCACAAGGCAGAATATGACAGATCCCTGTTGCCAGAATCTGTTCCTAGGTGAATGTTTCAAAATTTTAGCAGTCTGGGAAACTTGTGAAAGACCAGGAGCTTCAAGCTAATATTGTGAGTTCTAGCTCAAAAGAATAGGAATCATCTTTACCAGACTATAGTATCAGGAAAAAAAAAATTACTTTTGTTTTGTTTTCTTTGTTGTTTTTAAGGTAGTCTGTTGCTTGGGGCTACCTGTTTTTGTAACAGTGTTCCAGCACATGTTGGTTGGTGTCCAAGTCTCATGACACTGGTCCTAGACTTCTAATCAAATTCTACTCAATGCTATTGGAGCATTTCCATTTTTTATGCCACTTAGAGATTTTCTTCCCCCCCGCAATGTTTGCTATATAGCAACTTGTAAGTCTTGGATTATGTCAACAGTGTTCAGAAGATGACAAACAGACATTTTGGTAGTTGCTTCCAGCACTGTGCATTTTATAGAGTCACTCTTTAATCAAGGACGAACAGTCCTGGGGACTGGGAACTTTGTGAGGAACTGCTGTTGCAGGCAGACATAATCCGGGCACACCTGTCAGTCAAGGCTCTTGGAGAAGCTGGATGTGAAAACACAATGTGTGACTCTCAAGTTGACTTAAAATGTGAGATAGAGCTATAAAGAATGAGGCTGAGGCTGCCGCTATGTTTTAGTTCACCAGATACATGTTAGATAACTACTTTGGCCTTTAGTATGGGTCAGTTACTTTTAAGTATTGCATTCCAAGTTGTTTAGTAAATACAGCATCTAGAAACTAGGTCAAAACTGTTTATTCAATAAGCAATGCCTATTTTTCCCCAGTTGTCTAAAACAAGTATTATTGATAATTGCTTAGTTTATCTAAAAATGTTGCAACAAAGTGGGCAAGCTTTCTGTGTATTCTATAGGAAACACAGTGCAGAAAATCAAATTATTTCTCCTGTTATTATTGAGAAATAGAATAACTGTATTCCCTAATGTTTATTTCTGAGGCCAGAAAAAACTGTTTTGTGTAATGAAAATATTTGTCTTGGGAATAAAGATGATGTTCTTTTATAAAATGATAATTTTGATCCAATTTTCTGTTTCCAAAATGGCTTTCACTAGCTTGTGTCTCACACGGTGCCATATCTTTTCCTAATTGTACAATTACAAAAACTTGAGATAAAGTGTAAGTAGACCAGACTCCTGTTCTCCTCCTCCACTTGTACCTTCTCTGTGATAGCTACTAGTTTAAACTCTTGCCGTGTGCTTTTCCAGGCTGGTAAAAACAGAGTATTTTTAGTAGCTGCAATTAAAAGGAGCATTAAAACAAACCACAACTGAATATGCATATTGAAGCAAAAACACTTACAGATCTATTCTGAGACTTTTGATGTTCTGATTATAGTTTTTTCCATACATCGGTGACTGGTGTGCAGAATTCACATTATAGATCACTGGTGATTAACTGACAGTGTAGTTTGGATAGGAGAATTGGGAAAGATGACATTTATTTTGGGGCTAATATTTCATTTAATCAAATGCTTTGTTTTAATTTTCATTTGTTGTTTGAAATAAATGCCCTTTTATGGAAAGCTTCATCTATCTCAGGAGGATTCATAGGAGAGAACATGATAACCTAAGACTGATCAGATGCAATAAGTCTAGTTTTAAGACACACATTGCTGACCTTTATGGCCAAAGGTGACACGTCGTAAACTCAGTATGGTTTTGACACTACCAGGTGAACTTGATAGAGAAACTCTGTTTTGTAATTGTGATCCATCATTCTTGCTGGTAAATTAGATGTTCTGTCTCCATGCTAGTCCGTTGGAAGGCCTGACCAGCACATCTGGCTTGTGGGCTTTGCCACTTTCTTTTGCTACTTTTTCAAAGTCACAATCCCCAGATGTTGCTGATTTCCCTTGTAAGAAGGCCTTGAGCCTTTCATTTAATTTTGGTGTTTTCTGTCCTTGGACTGTTCTGCATCTTCTGCCAGCTTCTCTGGCCTTGGATTAGCCACCATCTGTGCCCATGATGGTAACACAGCTGAGGGTGCAAAGATAAGTGTGCCAGCGCTGCTGTGGGGTTGCAACAAGAAAAAAGAAATGGATTCTGGAAGGAAACAACACATAAAATCAAAGCTCATTGCTTTGGAGTCAACAGGTATGCAGTTTTGGAGAGTGCAAGGATAAGCATTTGATACAACCAAAACTGTAACTACCTCATCACCTGCAACTTAAAAGCAATAAAAGACAACAGGAGCATGAGTGTGTTGAGGCTGTGAATTCGAAGTAGTTTAAAAAAAAAGGGGAGTGAAGTTACTTCCCCCCCCCCCCCCCCCAAGCCATCCCCCCCCCGAAAACTGTTGATGTTGCATGTAATAATTGTTATATGTCATCATCTATAACTGTATAACCTTAGTTTTCTGATATTCCTTGTTTTTAGGACAGCTTGCTTAAATACTAACATGGTGTGACTGGTCATAGGGAAGCTATAAACCAAGTATCTTCAGTCATTGTAATTGAGTTCATTAACACCACAGCAAACCAAACATTTGAAATACTTTAGTGTTTTATAATAGACTCCATTTCTGGCATGTATTACATTAAGGTAGTACTGTGTTCACATACATCTTGTGGAGATCTAGAAATAGTTAAAAGTTCTAGGTCTCTCTTACATGGCTTTGATATTCTGACTTTGCAAATGAGCAAAAAAGGAACACACATTAGCTTAACTCAGGCTGTATACATGTAAAAAAGAATAATTCACTCTTCTAATTGTGCCACATCTGAATCAAAGTATTGACATATTTGCATTGTTGTGTTATCTCCTTTCCCACTTTAAAACATTTAATCAACATTTTAGATAAATATGTTAGTCAGTAAAGTCCTCTTAAAAATAGAAGCATGAAAAAGGTAAAATAAAGTCCTCTCATGACTGTTGTAATGCTGAAAAGTTAAGTGATGGCAAAAAAAAACTCTTTTCAGCTTATTTGTGAGATTCATGGATTACTAAAAATCACTTTATGTGATCTCTGCAAGAAGTGGGGAAGAAAACCTCACTTCATTTTTCTGGAGAACATGTATTTAAGCAGAAGAGTGTGACTGAGGTTGGTTTTTTTTTTTTTTTTCCCAATCAGAAAGTGGCATTATTTATGTTGACAGCATCTCTCTTAAATCCAAACAAGTTTGTGATTAATTAGGACAATAATGATGGAAATAAGACAAGAGTTAGCAAAAACTTAAAAAAGCAAATCAGACCAAATGGGACCCCTGAGAGTTGTTCCTTTGCATTGGGACATGACGGGGAAAATGCAGAGAACTTGTTTGTCCTGTTAGTTTATTCAAAGTGTTTTTAAGACATAGCAATGTTCGTATGCAAGGGCAATGGAACAAAACATGTGCCAGCTTTTTCCTAGTTACAGTTCACAGCCTGAGGTATTAAGCTGAATTGAAACTGCACGTGGTTTAGATTAATATGTTAAACTCTGAACTGTGGTGCACCAGGCGCTGGCATGTTTGATTTGGCAATGATTGGCTGCAAAGCAGCAATCTCCAGCAGGAAGATGAGTTGATCGCTAATTCTCAGAGTCTGTTTTTCAAAGTCTCTACTGAGAGTTTGTTCCACAGAAATATTTCAGTTTTGGTGCCATGAATTTTACATTGGTAATAAAGGAACTGTTTTAAAATAACATTGCAGTGATATGAAAAAGATTTTATTGTTTTTCAGTGTTTGTATCCTTAATAAATTTTTTCTCCATAGTTGATTCAGTGTCAACTCTGCCAATATTTTATTTTTGAGGAAATGTATGTATGCCATACTTTTTGTTTTGTAGTTGATTGGTATAGGTAACAAGTAATGGTTATGGATGTGTATGTAGATAAAATATTGCCTTTACATAAGAATCTTAATTTGGGAGTCTTTAAATACTGTTTAAACTCAGTACATAAAGTCTCTTTAACACTCTGCAAATGTTAATAGTCTAATAGCAGGGATGAAGTGTGTAATCTCTTAGTGTTTAAGGAGCGGCTGAAAACAACAAAGTAGAAAAATTGGTCCCTTCTCACTTCTTTGCCTAGTAATATCACCTTTCTTCATGGATTTGCTTTTTGTGGTGTTCTCATCAAAGCATGACAATGTTAAGCAACTGAGATAAAAAGGAGCAAGCTGCCTTGTTTCTGTTTTAAGATGATATGGTTTCCTTCAAACTGAATTACCATAGATAATGTGGAATTAAAACTTAATCAAGAATTAAAAGCATCTTCACCCCATTTCCCAGAATAGAATTTAATTTCTGCTTTTAGCAGCAGCAGCGGAAAGCAGCAAAGCCCAGGTTTGCTGCCAATAATTGCATACCTGGAATATCAGAATAAAAAGTGAGTGAGTGTATAATGACATTTCCCTATCTAAGCAGATATATGTGAATATGGTGGAAGTATTTGGAGGAAGGAAATAGAAGGCAGGGCAGAGGCTAAGGGGACCATTACTTTAGCAGAAAAGGGAAAGCCTGAGGTATAATGTAGGGTTTCACTGACAGGGAAAAATTGTGTGTGCACTCCAACTGGTGTGAACAAACACCTAAAATGTTCAAATAAATCTCTAAAAATTGGGACTTAGTGAGGTGAAGAGACCGTGTATATGTGTGTGTATATATATACACACACACATATATATAAAATTTCTTGCTATTTCCCTGCCTAGTAACACACTTTTTGACTGTCTTATTTAAAGGATGATAAATTAACTTTATTCTGAACTCATTTTTCTTTATGGAGACTGGGAAGGGAGGGAATCCAGTGACTACTCTGGCTCTGTGCTTTCTCAGCCTGAAGTTATTCTCTGCTTAGCTCCCATGTTTGCAGCATGATCCTCACCCACCAGCTGCTGAGATATTGTGCTAATGCAGCTGGGACCTGTGTGTGTCTCCTCGGGCTAAGTAGCTACTAATGCATCCATCTGTACCTGCTCTCCTTCCAAATCTTAGAGTCTGTTCTCACTGCTTTGCTGCATCCAGGTTTCAGATAGCTTGGTTGAGTTTGTTACACTCAAAATTTTGTTATAAGCCAAAGAAATTACCACTGTTTGCAGAGTCAGGAATTTGCAGTTAGTCTAGTAAAGTCTTAACGGTCCAATCAAATAATTACTGGTAGTTGAGTTACAGTGACACTAGTATTTGTTTCAAATTATGTACAGTCAACAGTATAAATGCCGAAACTTTGTAGTATCTGCTCTTTCTCTTGTGCTATGCCCATCCTTCTAAGGTGGATGGTTTCATTTGGGAGGAGGGAGGGATATGCCCAGTCATCAGCCTCTTGAGCCCCCACTGGGAGGTCTGTGAGGATGATGTTGGTATCCTTTTCCTCCTCATTCCAAAATCCACTTGGGTCATTCTTACACATTTCTACAAGTTGTTCTTTCTGTGCTGCCTTATAAATCCATGTTACAATCCATGTCAATCCATCCAGATTTACTATATAATGGTGTATCTTACACATGTTTGATACTTGTTCTTTGTTCCCCCGTAAGCGGCTTTGCCTAGCTCCCCGATTGCAGTCCTGTGGCCAGCAGCTGACCATTGGTGAGGTGTCTGTAGCCCTGGGCCACTGTATTGACCTGTGACTTCCTAGTCATCTACAGTTGTTCCGTGTCTTTACCCCTTTATGCTTTTTATTCCAGCATATTAAATAGTTCACTTTATGCAGAATAACTATTATTGCTATGTTAGTTCCAGATGTACATAAAACAATAGGGGCTACACTGCATAACTGTACAAAGCTAAGTGATAGCTAAAACAAAGTAGGTAATAGTCATTTGATTGGGTGACTGTTGCTGTTGAATGCTAAAATAAATCTCCAGGCAGGCCAAGACATGTTCACGCAGAGCCTGGTAAGTCCCAAGGCTTGTGTTATGAGCTTAACACAAAGCCTATGGCACCTAACAAACAATGGCAACACCATATTTATGGTTGTCTTGCTTTGTGTGGTTTGTGGTGAAGAGCAGTCACTACTCTTGGTTCAGATAACCTAGATGCAAATATGCTGAATTTGTAAAATTGCTGCCATGCTCTAAGCCTTGTTGCTGAGGTGATTTCAAAGCTTGCAAAGAGGCAGCTAGGGAGGGACAAGGCATGAATTTAGTGCTGATCTGATAATGCTTAAGTGAAGTGGCATTCTGGACCTTTTTCCAGGAGAATGGATGACCTTGGAATTCAAAGGATAGTACAGTGCATCTGAGGGAATATTTGCAAGTAGCTCGTAAGCAGAAATTGTATCAGAGAAAGGGGATCTTTCTGTATGTTTGAAAAAATTGTATGGGGATTAGCTTTGAGTTAAAATTCAAATACAATCTGCTTTGTTTTTACAGGAAGTCTATATGGCCTTTAAATATTCTATTAACATTTTAAAATTATTTCCATGCTGGGAACTGCAGTAGTAGATAGTGGGAAAATCCTGGCTAGTGCGAAGGGTCTTATTTGCAAATTGGCTTTGTAAAGACCTCTTCGGGTTGAATCTTGTTAAAGTAGTATCTTAAAATATTGGTAGTTTGCAGAGTAAGTTTTGGTTTTATATACATTTACCATGTAGTTATTCAACATTTAATTGGAAACCTGTTATTTCTTCTCTCAGAAGAACCTTTGTATCTGCCATCACAAAAGAAGCTCTAGAGGCTCTTGCGTATAAGTGGACAAAGCTATGTAGCATTGTGTATTGAATAGATGTTTTAGCTAAAATAGTTGAAAGGGCTTGAATGCATTTTCAAGGTATGATCTTTCTTCATCCTAGAAATACTCTGTGGTCTAAAGTAGATCAAAAATGTGCCAGGAAATAATGTAGGGATCTTTTGTGTATTTTAGAGAACAATGTTATAAGCAAAAGACTTTCTGGTCTATATATGTCTTCAAGGTTGAGAAAAAAAAGAATTATTTTTTCTATTTTTTTCTTTCCTGACTATGACATCAGTAGCATTTTTATTTGAAATGTGTAAAACAAACAAAAAACCAAACAAAAAAACCCCAGTAATAATAACCAATCTCTATATTACATATATGTGTGTGTAAATATATGTATTTGAGAGGTGCTATAATAATACAAATTAAATAAAAGTTAAAGCAGGTAATACATATAAAGGAAAGTGAATGTAAAGTGGGTAATTCCCTGCTATTACGTATTTCAGTGCTGTGTAAGTTAGATAAGCTGTATTAAAAATTCTGGTTCCGTGTGCATTTATATCCAACATCACCTGCATGTCACCATCACAGTAGCCTTGGCTTTCTTGCATGTGCTGTGGATATTCTTCTCTACCTTCCACCACAAGTCCCAAATGTGTTCACTTCTTTTCCTATGCCCATGAAGTTGAGTCTCGGTGCCGTTCCTCTCTCCCATTCTTCAGCGGGCCTTCTTCAATAAACATAGCTGTTTCTCATCTCTTAAGCCTACCTAGTGCCATACTGAACCTCCCTTGCTGAAACTGATGGCCACCTGCATGAGGATCCAAGCTTCTCCTGTAGCTGCTACCTATCTTTGTGTGATGTGCTAGCTGGGCAAGAAGTGTAGGGCTTGTAGTGACTAGTATGGAGTTTGATCTGGGCTGGTTGACCAGGTCGCAACAGACCTTCAGCAGCTAGACAAGCCAGATGGAAAATATGAGAGCTGGACTACCCTGACTTTCCTTCTGTGAGTAGTGGTGTAATTATTATTTTTTTTTTTTTTTCTTCCCAGCTGCCACAAAACTTGTAGAAAACTTGTAGAAACTTAATAGCTCTGAAGCCTCCATCCACTTTTTGAAATGTTAGAACTGGCAAATACGATTGATTTTAAAAAAAAAAAAAAAAAAGGTTGGATGGACACAAAAATTACATAAGCTCTGTTTTTTAAGCGGCAAGGTAAAAAAGAAAGATGGGAGATATATTTCTTTTCTAGAAGAAAAAATGGATTTTAAAGCAAATTACTGGTTGAAAATAATTGTATGTGTTCAAATTTGATCTTTTTTTTTTTTGCCTGTGTTTTATTTCCAATAATACTAAAATCACTACCACTGAACTGTTTGGAAACAATACTGCCAATTGCTTGAAAATTTTAATTTTTCATTAAAATGTGATTGATAAAGATGGGGATAAACTTTTTAGCAGGGCCTGTTGCAACAGGACAAAGGGTAACGGTTTTAAACTAAAAGAGGGTAGATTCATACTAGATATAAGGAAGAAATGTTTCACAATGAGGGTGGTGAAAACCTCACAGGTTGCCAAGAGAGGTGGTAGATGCCCCATCCCTGGAACCATTCAAGGTCAGGTTGGACGGGTCTCTGAGCAACCTGATCTAGTTGAAGATGTCCCTGCTCATCGCAGGAGTGTTGGACTAGATGACCTCTAAAGGTCCCTTCCACCCCAAAGATTCTATGGTTTTATAATTCTATGATATGTTCTTTCGTCTATTAGAAATAGGGACATAGAAGCAGAAAGGATTAGTGACATACAGTCTTGATAATCAGCTGCTACTAATGCTGCATAATAAGCATCGGGGTTTCCGTGAGATACTGAGGATGGCTGTAATCTGAAGAAAGAACAGGGTCATCTGTAACTGTAGAACTTTTACGTGTGTGTTGGTTTGGATCAGAATGAAATAGCAATGGAAAAGCTGCATAAATTCGAAGAACTTCTTGTCTAGTTTGTCTCTTTTCTTTTACAACTAAGCCAAAGTTGCTAGTAGAAATGTTTTGAAAGTAAACTAGGACTTGTTCTGCATTTTATTTCCTGTATTTAGAGTACTTAGATAATCTTGCCATTAAAAACATAACCGCAAACCTATGGTAAACAAAAGACCAGACAGATGGGAAATATGTTCCTCCTCTTTATTTGGTATTCAAAAAGTAAAAGAAATAAGCTTTAAAAAATACATTTTAGTAACGGTTCTTTTCTCTGAAATTATGTGTTTGGAGAATTATTTAGTATTGGATTATTATATGATGTAAACCAAATTATTTGATGATACTGTTTTATTCTGCCCATAGAAATAACTTTATTTTAAAGAGAATGTACTACCTTAGGCTTAATTGTATAAGTAGTCCTTGGCCATTTCCTTTGTTTTGGGTGAAGAGCAGTATTAGGTTTTTTCTATATTGGTGAAAAATCTGATGAGTTTTCTCAAACTTAATGTAGATGTTGATGTTCTCTTGCTGGCTTTTATGATTATTTAATATTGTTGAAACAAACCGCTAGGTGGCAATATCAATTAAAAAAATTTCAAGAAGTCCAATTAAAGTTGTCATCTAAAATGGGACACTAAACAGTAGGTTTGATTAAAGTGAAAACATTAAACTTTCTTGTATGTAAAATTGTGCTGATCTAAAGAGAACATGTTCTGAAAAAGCACTTGGTGTGAGTGACTGGTGGCTGAGGACAGCTAGGTATATTTGCTTGGATACAGAGGAAACGTTTTCACTTTCACATGTTTGCAATACATATTACACATTTGAAAAGGTGAATTATTATCATACAATTTCTTGATGAAGCTTGTTTTAGCCTGCCAGTTAGAAATAATTAACTGTGATTGTATCAGTGCTACTTGAAAAACAAATCCTCACTGGTGCGAATGTAACACATTTTTAAGCTAGTTACTGTAAAATCAGTATGAATTTACTTATGGCTGTGGATGAATTTACGAAGTATTAAATGTGTGTGTTACAAATAGACACTTGGTAATGGATGTTCTGGTTATATCTTATTTGGTGTAGGTGCCACTGCACAGCACACAGGCTGGGTTTGTACATGAGAGACTGAAGAGACTTGTCGTTAAATAGCTTGTGAATGCAGTCTGCTTCCTGCGCAGCTTAGTACATAGAGAAACCATATCCTTATGTCGCAGGACCTGTCTTATCCAAGGTATCTTGTCCTTCCATTTAGATATGTATATCCTTTTTCTTTTTCAGCACGTTTATTGAAGATGCTGTTGCTAATGTACCTGCTTAGGAACTTTTAAGTTTATATCACAGGCCTGTTAGGGGTGTTACTTTGGGAATACATATAATGAAATTGCTGGCATGGCCTAACAGTGGCATTTGTACTTGAATATGGTTTTACTGGAGCTCCTGTCTGCCTGCACCACGCTACATGCATATTTGAAAGATCTATGTAGTATGCTGTTCTCTAATTAGATTTAATTGGAGTGTGATAGCCTGTCCCTCTTCCTGGGAGCTTTAGTTCTTTGGGGTTCATTCCCTGTGCTTCGTGCTGTCACTAATAGGTAAGCTGCTAACCCTGTGGTTCTCAGGTATTTTTGAGAAGGTAGTGCTTTCTCTTGCTTTAACATTTAGTCTTTATTTTGTCAGGTTTTATAATCATTTTATCAGGCAGTGGCCAGATAAGCTAATTTATCTTGGAGTGATTTATATTTTGCCTTTCTCTGTTCTTTTGTACAGAAGAAACTTTGCCTTATCTGCTATGTATTAGGGTGTTGCAGTGACTTTGCTTCTCAGTCCTTAAGTCATGCAATCTCTCCTAAACTATTTCTGTTGTGGATGATATGGCAGAAGCATTCCCTTGAAGTACTATTTTTCAAGTGGACTTGAAAATGCTTCATTTGATGGTCTTTGTGCCCAGTCAACTCTGTCGTAGACCAGACTGGACTGCTTGTTAGAGGAGTTGAGTGGTGCTTCTTAAAATAAGTGGTAATGTTCCCGTAAGTTGCTATGTCTAGGTGTATGAGGTCTAGGCCTAGTATCCTAATAAGGATCATGCCTGTTTTTTGGGGGGGACTTGTTTGTTTGTTTCTTTGGAATTTTTTTTTTGCATGTGAGATTAACTTCAACTCCTTCCCCATGTTTTTTAAAGATAAATAATTACATCATACACAGTTACACACACTGTAACTTGATTCTGTGCAAGCACTACCTCTGTAAATGTGGATAGTTTAATCTTGCTGTATTACAGTAGACATTTAAACACTACTGGGACAGAAGGAAAAGATTTCCAAAACTTTCTGTGGAATTTATCTACGTCTGTAGAGTCTGCTGCTATTAAGATCGTATTAAGTTTAATAATTCATAGTTTGTATACTATAGCTTCAGAGGATGTGTAGAAAGTGCTTCACAGGTTTGGGCTATCTTAGGTGTGAAGAGCTATAGAGCCACTTCAACACTGTATCTGGGATAACTAAGCAGGGAGTATAAATACCAAAATTTACTTAGGACGGGAACTTGAGGCAAAATGACTTGGGAAATGCTGTTAAAGGTTTTTAGCCTGTGACCCCAAGTCCAGTGCTGACTTTGATGCATGTTTTTCCTTTTATTGGTACTCATTGTTGCATGTTCCTATAGATGAAGTATCCTGCTTGTTTGAGGTGGTCTATTAGTGCAAGGCAAAAACTTGCCTGTGTTATATATCAGCATGTATTTTCTGTCATCATGTCCATTTTGTATCCTGGTAGTATTTCTTCTTCTATTGTAACGAAACACATGTAATTCTCTGAGCCATCTTTTTTCTCAGGGTGTATTGTAGCCAAAAATAATGCTGTGTCACTTCTGCTTAACAGCTTTTCTTGCAGGTGTAGCATGTACTTTACACAGTGGATGTCCATGCCCTCCTGGTGTTCTTGTTCTGAATGCTTTGCTTTCTCTGACAGCATGGTGTCTGTGTTGCCACAGGCTTTGTGTCATGTTTGCACTTTCCCAAATGGTTCTCCTTTAACACTTTTCTAGCACTTCTCTCTAATTTCCACCTTGGTGTTGCTCCCTTGCCTCTTTAGGGAACTCCTGGTTCTTATGGGGACCAGGACAGACATGACACAAACTGAACCCTCCTTGTGATTCAGTGTCCATCGTGCTTTGCTTATTCTGACTTCTTTTTCTGATGTTTGAATGGTCCTTCAGTAGAATGATTTTTTTGTTTTTCTTCTGAGGGTTTTTATTAAGAATGAGTCCTGAATGCCATTGTTCCTGTAAAAGCTGAGTCTTCTGTTACTGACTTCAGCTGGGTTAGTCAGTAAACAGGTCCCAACCACATGCATGTTTGGGAGAGTATTTTTTTCTTTGGAAACATGAATACTTGCATAGGTTAAAAAAACCCCAATACAACAACAAACCAACAGATGGACTGCTTGAACTACCTGCCTCAGCAAGTATCCTATCAGGATTGATGCTCTGTAGAGAGCCCTGCACATAAGAAAGTGGGAGGTTTCGTGGGATGTCTGGTTTTTTTGTCTGCCTCATATGCTGCAAACGTTAGCTCTGTTAACTCCTTCCATTTAATCTAATTTTAATTTTTTTGGCATTGCTTTCCAATTTAAAGCTTATAGACTGCACATGCTTTCAATATTTTTTTCCACGCAAATAAGTTTGTTATTTTCCCTTCAAGAAGGGAATCTTTAATCTTTCCATAAATCTTTCCCTTCAAGAAGGGAAAATAATTCTGTTGATATGCACTTGATTTATGGCTCCCAGTGATCCAGCAGAACAGTACCTGGTTTTATGTGTAGCAGCAATGCTGCCCTGGGGCTGCAGGCTGCTTCTGTGGTAAGGGAGATAAATGGAGGCTTCTGAAGAGGAGAAGACTTTACAGAGAAGATCCTCTGAAGCAGTAGAGGTTGAACACTCGGTATCCAAGCTAATTGATCCATTGTTTCTTTAAAATCACCAGAAGTGCTTAAAATAGTTTACTGCTTCTCCCTGTACCTTATTGTTTGTGCTCAGGGGCTGCTACTAGTATGTGTGTGTTTGTAGACTCTGGTAAATAAAGTCTTTGTGGTTAATCTGTGTTCCAGTGACTCCTTAAGTGTGATCTGACAGGCAGGGAAAAATGATCTGCAGTGACTATGCAGAACTAGAAGAAACACTAAGTTGACAGTAAGTGTTGGTGGTGGTCTGAGAAATTTTGAGGAGTGGCAGTGGTCTTGGCTTCAAAATCTCCTGAGTCCTGCTGCTGCCTGTGTGGATTTTCATTCTTTCTTCAGTACTGCATGCCTTTGAGAAATGGGATCAGCAAAGCCCAGATCTATTTTTGGTAGCTGCAATACAAAAACATTCCTTTGTGTGTAGTAGAGCTATTTTCCTTACTTGCTTTTTCTTTGAAAAAGAAGAGCAAATGCAATGCAGTTTGGCTGCAGGGAGTTGTATGACTCATTTAGTAAATACTGAATACAAAGAAAAATTGTGTTTCTATTATATTGCAGTTTTCTGCCATATGTTTCTGTTGTCTCAGTTTTTAATAGGGAAATTATCCAAGTAGCCTAATCCGAGGTATTGTTCTGAAAAATAACTAAGTCATGTGCTACAAAATCTAGGTGTTCCCATTAAATTAAATTAAAATATCTTTCCATTTGTGTTCGAGTATTTGTTTGTTTACAGGGTACATGTTGAATTTTACTTCTGCAATAAAAGGTGACTACTCTGTCAAACATGAATGAAGTTTGAAATATAAACTACTGTGTAAAATGATAGGCAATGTCTACAGGGGTAAAATTTAAATTTTAGCCGGCAGAACAGCCAGTTATCTGTGTCCTATGAATAATTTGAACATGAGGACAAACTCAAATAGGAATTAGTTCCACAAAAAAAAAGCTGGTTCTTTTAGTACTCTTTAGTACATTTTTTTTAAAATGTACTTTAAAATTTTTTTTTTTTCTGTTTAATCTTTCCATAAAAGTTTGGGAGTTCTGTGGGAGCAGGTGGGACATTGCCCATCAGCTAGCATTATATCTCAGCTGCATGCTTAGGTTGACTTTTTTTTCCTACTTCTGTTTGTGTTGCATGATCGATAAAATGCCTCACAGAAGTAGATATTTGGATCATGGGGAGTATATAAAAAAAATGCGGCTATCCTTGTAACTGTCATGAAATCACCCAGTGTGATTTTTCTCACGTGAAGAATGAGAAACTTAAGTAATATCTACTCTTGAGATGGGTGAAGGATCTCAACTGTTGTCCTGCTCAGATTTTCTGTGAGTGCTGTGCTCTTCTACAGTGATGTTTTCTTTGCTTTTATTCTTCAGTATAGGAATTATATTTTGTTTTAGTGGATTTAAGAACTGAGAGCACACTGGTTTATGTTTTTATCTAAAATGGTCTGGCAAGGAGAAGAGGTCTCGCTTCTTCATGCTGTGGTATGTTTAAAGTTCTATTCAAATCTGCTTTAAACTGTATCGGCTAATGAAACTAATCTCCATGTTAACATGTTGAGGTGCCAGGCTGAGCTCTACATGTTAATAAATCTCTTGATGTGCTTATGAATCAGGCATGAATTGAAAATAGTAGTGAGCACTAAAATGTGTATTTTTGTAACTACGAAATGCAGGTAGTATTCTAGAGAACTCAAGAGAGCTTCAGGATCTTCCAGGGACCTAACAGGCTTTGCAAGCAACTACCTTTTTTTGGCTATAAGTCTTAAACTGAATCAGAGAAAGATATGGGTCTCAAAGACAAATCTTCATGAAAATGCATGGGAATTGCCTGCGGGGCAGGGAGTGTTGGACTGCACACTGCTGTTTTGGGCAGGTGACAGTTTTGCCCTCCTGAGTCAGGAGGGGGTATCAGAGAAGTATTGGAGAAGTTTGCAGGAATTGGAGTAAGAAAGCGGTGGGGAAAAAGGGTTCAAATCATAGGAAAACAGGATCTGTTAATTATGCAAGTCATTTATGATTACTTTCTTGCAACTACTTATTTTTGCAAGTATTTCTACTCATTTCAATTTATTTTGTGAACGTACTTGAAATCTTAATACAGAATAATTTTAAAATTTAATTGAAACAGATGACTTTATTAAAATAAATGCTATTGATTGTGAAAGGTAGTGTGGGAAGGAAAGGGAAAAAGGGTACTTCTGTCTCCTTATTTAAATTGTGGGCATGGCTGAATAAAAATTGGTCCTAAACTCAGCATAAATACTAACCAGAATTGTCATTAAGAAAAAGCACTCCTGGATGATCTTGTCATCCCTTTTCCTGATGAAAATATGCTTTGTGCATAACATAGTGTGCTTTCTTGTACTTCTGAAGGAATGAGGAAAATTACAGAATTATGTTTTATAGCAAGAGTAAGTTCCCTGTGTTACAATGCTCTTTATAGCCCTGATGTTGAATTTTTATATTTTGGTGAGGGCATGTGGAAGCTATTGCATAATATAAATACATAGCTTGAGTATTTGACTGAGTTATCTTGGAATATAAGATTTTTATGGTTTTCATGTTCCTCTAAGCATGAAGGCAATTGTGCCCAGGTTTTTGTCTCTGAGAGCTGCTTTGTGCTTAGCTTATGTGACCTCAGTTAATACTGTTTGGAGAAATTCTCAGGATTTCTTCCTTCAGTTTTCAATCTAAAGGGAATTTAGGTGGTGGCTCTATTTAGTCTGCAAGACTTTTGCTAAAATTAGGGCTGGCTTGTCAGACTTGAGATGCCGCCATTTGGTTTACATTTGCTGTTTCATAAACGGAAGCATTTTTTAGTAATGCACCTGTACTAATATGCAGTTTTTAAATGAAGAATTTCAATTTAACTTCTGCAAAATCCTGGAAAAGAGCTGATTTTGACCAATAGGAGTGTATCTGTTTGTCGCAGTACTCAGTGAATTTTTCACCTAGAGTTTTTCTGCCTGGTTGCACTACATCTTTGACCTAACCGTACTGTAGATCTGCCTTGTGCTTGAGAGGGAGCTGTGCTGCTGTGAAGATTATTTTTATGCTGTGCTTGAGATGTGCTGCTTTGGAAAATGTCCTTTTGTGTTCTGCAAACCTGGAAGTTCTGTGTGACAGGGATTTGTGACTGTCTTTGACTCACTGTTGGACTATAGTGGGATGTCTGTAGAAAGAAAAGCTTATGGAAATTCTCATCACTCTGTTTTTGAAACTAGAACTTAAAGCAAGTATTAGTTATTCCTATACTGCTTTATGTTTGGCTTTAGACTGTGAGTCTATCTGAATATCTTGGTTCAATGATCAGGAGTGTGGATTAGCTTTATAGATGTGGTATTTCAGGGCTGCAATGCGTATGTTTTGGTCCGCTGGGGTTATTTCAAAGAGAGAACCATAGGTATCAATTTTATGGTTCTTTAGCTTGTGCAGTATTATTTAACAAAGCATAGAGAAATGACTAGTGTGAGTGAAGCTAATATTGTGTTATTTAAACTTTCGAATGCCATTAGGATGATGTCATTGTCTTAAATGTGGCGTTTTGCACTTGCACTGAGGTGAAAAATATGGAGTGAGCAGAAGTGGTTGAAAGGCTCTTTATTCAGTTGTGTGAGAAGAACAACCAAAGCTCTAGTCTTACTATATAAAATTAAAACACCAAAAAATACAATGGGACATAGCTTAACTTTAATACCAGAAGAACAGGGAGAGAAAGCTAATTTTACTTTAAATAAATTAGATCACTGAGGAGGCTGCTTGGGAATTACTTTAAAAAAGTAGTCATAGAAATCAGCATATTAAATTTTTCTGGGTCAGATTTGGGGAATGAAGTCTTAAACAAGGTATTAGGGCATTTATTCATCTTATTTGTGAAGACTTCCATGGAGATATAAAACCAAAGCAACTAAAAATACTTAGCTACTTATTTAGGCAAGGGGCAGGGGGGGAATCTTGGACTTGTAAAGGAAAACCTTATAATAGCATATAGTGGGCTGAAACATGCACAATTAAAATATTAAGTCACAGTGGATTATTCCAGCATGAGCCTACTTCTGAATTTGCTTCATTATTTAATTGTGATGCTGCTGGTGATGAACTGAAATCAAGACGTTTGATAATTTAATAAATCCAGTATAAGGAGATGAATATGATTAGATTTATAATTTCAATGTTGTAACACTGATTTTTAGGTACTTGCAGCAATGCATATATTTGAATCAAGTGTTCTTGAATCACTGTTTTAAAGACATCAGTAAATCAGACTTTTATTTTGCATGAGACCTACAGTTAATTTTGTTTTGGAGAGTTCATGTTGCTCATCTTTTATGTCACTTGGAGCACATTGGTACTGTGAATTGAACAAACTGTTTGTAATAACTTACGCAAGGTAAATTCAAAGCCTTTAGCAAAGGTCACATAGGAATATAACCTCAGATTCAGGAAAGCTTTAGGCTCCCGCTTTCAATTTAAGTGACGCGTCAGAGGTCACTTAGAAAAGCATTTTTTAGGTAGACAAAGGAGACCTTTCATTCCCATCTCCAACGTCAGTTGGTGAGGATCTCAAAACAAATTCTTTGTTTCTGTTCATTTAATTTACAGTTATTAAATTACCGAATGAAAGTTAAATGCTTAGGCACTCAGATTATTTTTACAGTCAGATTCTCCACCAGAGCAGGAATTAATTGCCAGATCTAAAGCAGATCAAAATTAAGAAGGTGGGTTTAACACTTGTGGAGTTTTAAACAGGAAAAATATTTTGTTTTATCCCTTCAAGTGACATATCTGTGTACTACAGAATTTCCAAAAGTAAAATTGTTTGTTGGACTAATTTGTGAACTGACACATCTTTTATGTATCTCTTACTATATGCATTGTAGAAATTACTTTCTTATTTTGCCTGCTGTGGATACTTGTGTTAGAGATGACTGAAGATGATAGAAGTTCTATATAGCAATATCTTTATCATAACTGTATAGTTATAGACCTGAAGCCCTAATACATCACAGATGAAAGCAAGGTTCAGTAAAAAAATAATTAGCTAAGTGATAGCCCTAAATAAAGGGAAGAGATGAATTCCTGTAACTGTTCTCAAGATGTTTAAATTTGGAGGAGTATTTGATTTTTAGTCTGTCTTCCAAGAGAAAAAACTTGTTTTGAGCCTCATTACTTCCAAGTTTTTGTCTGAAAGATATCCCTGATGGCATTGATTTTAGCTTTTAGAACACAGACCACTAGTATAAGGAAGATTCAGTTGTGCAAGGATTGCATGGTGTTACACATGTGTCTGAAATTCCTTAGGCAAACGGTTATGATATGATTTAGAGCAGCTGCACTTTTATCTGCTCTTAGCTTCCTCCTGCCCCTTACAGTTACTCTGCAAAGGCAAAAAAAATATGAAAATCAAAACCAAAAGAAGCTCCTAACTGAATCAGCAGTTAGCAATGCAAAGTCATGTGCGCTCTTAGAAATTCTTCATCCTGTTTGTGGCTGAACTGTAAACTGTTCACACTGTGACACTACTAAATGGCATCTGCAGACCAGTATTGACTAGGCACTTCCTAAGCACAGTTGTAGTGATTTGGCCAGGGAACATTTGAGACTCAGTGTCTTGTCTGGGGACTGACCTTTCTGCTTCAGTCCTGACTGGTTTCTAGCCTTGTCAAAATCTTTATTCTCATCTTAAAAAAAAAAAAAAAAAAAAAAAAAGAAAAAAAAAAAAAAAGAAGAAAAAAATAAGCATGTTGCTAGTTAAGAGATGCATTAAGCTATTGTACTGTGTATTGTATATATATTCTTTATTTTAGCTTTGAGGGCAATGTCTTTTTTTGTTTCATTTTTCTTCCTATACATGTATTTCATTCTGCAGGAGTTTAAACCTGATGTAGTAACTTACCTTTTAGATCATGATAAGATCTGTAATTGTTTGCTGTGAATAATACTGAACATTGTGATAGCTCACCATCTGCTAGCTCTCCAACAGAGAAAAATATTTTGCATTCTCTTAAATTATCCTCTTAGTAGGTTTTCTATTCTTTCATTTGCCTGCTTCTAGGAAGTAATTTTGAGCTGAGGGCTCTGGTGGCCCTGTTGGACATTCCTCACTCAGGCTAACTCATGAACTCCCTCATCAGTAGCAGCGGCTCTGCATTTTGAGGTGTGTCTTTCCCATATGGAAAAATACCTCAAGCACAAACCTAAGTCTGGGGATTGTTTGTGATGTCTTTCTTCAAAGAGAACTATAATTCTACATTATTGTATTTTTTATTGTAATGATTAAATGTACAATAGTCCATTTGTTTTTAAGTAATTGCAATAGGTATTGCTTTGAAAATGAATGCCCTTAAGTGTGGCCCTGTGTGTTTTGATTAGTATCTATAAATAATAAAGCATTATCCTGTGAAACCCTGTCCCAGTAGGTTTTGGAAGTTATATTTCTGCCTTTTTAGTTACCTTCTTTATTTTTAATGGGGTACAGATTAAATACACCGCTCAGTGAACGAGCTCCTTGAAGAGGTAAGGCATTCTAAGATTCAGGCTTGTGTGCAGACTATACATGAACATAAAGCCAGCAGAATCCACATAAACTTTTTGAAATAAATATTACGGATATTCCTAAAACTTGTGTATCTCTGACAGCTGCACTTAAAACTCAGCGGTTTGAATAATTTCATTCTACGTTATTTTTCTTGCTTCTAGGAACTTATTTCAATCGATTGCCTTGATACTAGAAAAGCGAGGAACTTGAACTGTATTATCCTGATAAGGAGAATTGGAGCCATCTTATCTGTGTGATGACTATTACAATTTGAAGTTTTCAGAGACTCTTCTCAGTGAGCAGGTAGTGCTTATGACAGTGATAATGCTACGAGATCATTGCACTCAATTAACATAATTTGACTTAATTTAAAATAAGTCTTTCTGCTCGAGAATGAGAAGCAAAGCAATAAACAAAAAAGGTTTTGATCTTTCTTGTTTATTATCTGGTATTTGTTTATAGAAAGTAATTAGGTGTATGCCCTTTGATTTTTGTACATATATACATAAAACAGTTGTTTAACCTTTCTCTTGCATGAATTAGCAAGCCACATGCAATTAGAAATTCTGCAAGCTAAGTTTGTCCTTGAAGTGGTGCTTAGAGCCCTCTTGTCTTAGGTAGAGCAGTTAATTGTAACATTGGATGTTGAGAGTAGATTAAGAGTGAAAGCTGTAGTGGGCAAAGGCTGCTTTGCTTTTTCTAGCATCCTCAGAGAATTGAGCGAAGAGACCCGTGACCATCTTTCGGAATGCTAGTTGAGTAATTTAGTATCTTTTGTGGTTTGGGGTCAACTGTAGAAAGGAAATGTTGACTGGTCCTGCGACATTGATAATTACTAGCAGTCGGTGACACTATGCAGTTATCCATTTAATGAAACAGAAATATGTGAATCAAGAAAGCCATTAGAATATAAATATAATGTAGCGGTCTCTCTGTATTGCTGCATACTTAGAAACAAAAAGCAGATATAGATAGTGTTAAATGTATGCGCCAATGTTTTAACGGTTAAACGATATTACTGAGATATTGCTAGTAACCTACCACTCGGGCATGTAACTCAGTAAATACAGAATTCAGTTGAGATTTAGAAGAAATATACACTTATTTAAGAGATCGATGTAGTTTTGTCATCCTAATGACATCATACAACAACTAAGAGGAAGGTGTTTTAAAGTATATGGTTCTAGAAGACACATTAATTTATTATATTTTCATATTCCTGCTCTCTGAGTCATTACAGCAAGGAGATTACCAATCCCTCTCCTTCAAGATACTGTATTTTGCATAATATTAATCCTGTATGTTAAAGAACACTGTGCTGCTAAAGATACCATCTTGCAGATGAAATTGTGTTAGACTACTAGTTTGTTTTACGTGAGGTTAGTATCAAATCGTGAAAGCTCTTTAACAAAAAAAAAGGCTACAGTGCTTGATGTTGTGCTGTCACTTAAGATACAAAATGCTGAACAGCATCTTAATTGGGGCTGGGAGCAATAAAATATATTTGTATACTAAAAGGCAGCTTCTCAAGTGGGTGGAACCAATTTATGCAAGAAAGAAAATATGCATGCCTTATCCACCAGCTTGATTATTGCAGGATCATCCCTTTGAGTCCTTCCAAGAAGCATGTGAAGTGTATTCTGCTTCTTATTTTGACCAAAGTATCCTTTCAAAATTTCTTCATCAACATTTGCTGTTAAGCTGATGCAGCTTTTTTTTTATTATCTGCACTTGCCCACTGTGTTCCTCCCTCATGTGCACATCTGATTGCATCACTCGTCTCTTTGTATCTATCAACGTTGTAATCCTTGCCCACTCATTCCTTATCTCCTGTAAATGCTCCATTCTTCCTCCCATGGTGTTCCTTTTCCTATAATACCCTCCATCACCAACATTTGTAGCTGCTGCGCTCTTCTTTTTAACCTCCTTAGCCATTTCTGCCATTACGCCCATCAGGAGTTGAGGGGATGATGGATATGGTTGGCAACTGTATTACTCTAATTAAAGTACATAAACACTGTCTGTGTAGATGCGTTTTATAAATGATTTTATCTCCCCATGCCTGCCTTCTCTTCACCCACAGTATACTTTTTGTGTTCTTAGTCTTTAAACTCGTCATTCAGGGAAGCAGTCTTGTCTCTGTGTTTTTATATGGAACAGTATGTCCTAACCCTGACTGAGGCTAATGTAATGTAAACACTGTATAAGAATACTTCGTTATTATGTAAGATGTTCTGGTCAGTGTAAATAGGAGCCTCAGCATTTGCTGTGAACTCTGTCTGGCAGCGTTCGAGCTAGAATATGGGAAAACTGGAGGCTTAGGAGGCTTTGAGGTCTGTCACAAATGCTCCATGGCTATAATGCTGAAGGAGATAAAAATAAGGACATAGCATGAAAGTGTGTCCTAAAATAGCTTTAATACCATAATGTGGATATGTATTTGGAGCACACTTATCCTACAATTTCTACGTAAAGGTACAAAAAAATACCTACAAATATGCAAAGGAAAAAACGTGCGTGATTTTTATTGGAAGGCAATATAACAGTCCTCAAAAGGGAGACTTGTCTGGAGATCTCCCTGACCATTGGAACTCCCTGCAGTCACTGGAAAAAAAAATACAATTTGTATTTTGAATGGACTTTTGCTACAATGCTATATCAATAAAACACAAATGTATCTTGATACTTACTGGACATGACTGTAGTTTTCTGAGGAACTACATACTGTACAGCTGTCTCTGAGGTGAGAGAAAAGCAGAGCTTCAACAGCATGGTCGGTGACAAATGTCCTCTACAGCGTTATGCTTACAAAGAGAGAGAAGGCAGTATTATAATTAGTCTGCCTTGAGGAATGCAGAATGAAAAAGATGATTAATGATTTTTTTTTTTAAACAGTAAAGCAAACTGTTAAGTAACAGGGATTACTACAGGGATTTAGTGTTAAACATCGACTGCAATAAAATATTGATTTCAACCCTTTTTCCACTCCACCATACTACAAGCTTTTCATTACAGGCTAACAAGTACTTTGTTGAAATGAGTCTTACAGGACAGGACTTAGGTCAGTGATAAAGATGTCCTCCCCTTTCAGAGAGCTGGTGTAGCTCTATTGGAATAGCAGGGCTGAAATGGTTCTTGTCTCAGCATTGGAAACCTGTGATAAAACCTGCTGTGAGATCTTCAAACCTGAAAAACGCTGAACTGACTGAGAGGGTCAGTCAAATTGAAGTGAGTAATACTTAATCAGTAGCAATCTTTTCAGGTAGCTGTGGGGTGTAGTTTTGTTTTTAACAATGGAAAACACAACTAATCATTGTGTGTGTTTTCCTAGTTACTACATCATCATTTGCATACTCTTTTCAAATTCAGTAGAAGGTCACTGTTTTTTGAGCTAGTCACAGCAATTCTGCAGTGTAACAAAGGTATTTGAAAAAATGAACTCAGCCTGGTAGAAGATGCTATTTGAATAAAAAGAAAAGAAAATTGCTTTGTTTTTAATCCACATTTGTGATTTTTCTCTAGAGTTTACTAAAGGGTTGCTCTTCATCTCCAGTATTCATATTCAGCTTTTGGCAGAAGCGTGTCTCTAATTTTATACTGCTGTCGCTACGTAGTCTGAACTGTCTTTGAGGAAAGAAAACATCCTTTAAAAATTCTCTTATTAATGTTCCCACACAATATAAAGGAGACTAGTAGTCTAAAACATATTTTCTCTAAGTGTGTTCTCTCCGAGTGGATCTCAAGAGGTTAACATGCAGCTTAAATACAAAAATAGTCTAAGGACATGGCAGAAAAAAAAAAAAGACTTTCACATGATTTAAGAACATGTACTCACAATAGAGTAAGGAGAGACGAGTAAAGGCCTGGGGGAGGGCTTAAACTGGGAATCTGGCTAATAACACCACATGTGAGTAATACATGCAGATCACAGGTTTGCTTTTGGCATGTGTTAGCAGCTAATGATGTGCAGGGTTTTATCTGTATGTTTTAAGTGTGGTTACATTTTGTAGTCATAGAATTACAGAATCACTAAGGTTGGAAAGGACCCTCAAGATCCTCAAGTCCACCCTGTTCCCTAAACCATGTCCTAAAGTGCCACATCCACATGTTTTTTGAACACTTCCAGAGATGGCGACTCCACCACCTCCCTGGGCAGCCTGTTCCAATGCTTGACCACCCTCTCAGTGAAGAAATTTTTCCTAGTATCCAATCTAAACCTCCCCTGGCACAATTTGAGGCCATTACCTCTTGTCCTATTGCTAGTTAGTTGGGAGAAGAGACCAACACCCACGTTGCCATAATCCTCTTTCAGGTAGTCGTAGAGAGCAATGAGGTCTCCCCTCAGCC
>NW_010516929.1:16848-22897 GCF_000687285.1 Phaethon lepturus | reverse complement strand
AACCTAGTGTTTCTGTGATTCTGTGATTATATTTGTTTTGATAAGGCAAACTTTAAATCAATGAGCTGCTGTCTTTACTATGTAAGCAGACCAAAGCAATTGTACAAGCAAAGGCATAAGTCTTCCCACTCCTCTTTAATAAACAGGGAGAGCCAAGCTCAGCAGCATCTGAATGCCATTGATGACATACACAGCTAGCTACGCACATATTCATGTTTCTTTTTGATTCCACAAGTACTTTGCAAATTTCGTGTTACAAATCTTAGGTAGAAATTAACTAGTACAACTGGGTTATATGACTCAGCACCACATGAACAAGCTATAAGATAAACAGTACAAAAGATAGCCTGCGACTGCAATTTTTTGTAAATCCAGGTAATTTTAGCAATTCCAATTCCAGAAACACAAAGAACTGGGAAAAGGTGGCAAGATTTATTTAAGTTATTTTCTTATACAAACATTTTTATTTAGAAGGTTAGGTCCATATAGCATTTAAACAGTTAAGAAGTCAGAGACAAATTCAGGTTCCTGGACTGAGCTGAGAAGATTTGAATCAGTTGCCTACATCTCAAATGAATGTTCTAAGTCCATTAAATAGAGAGTATAATACTACTTCCACTGCCACTACATCCTCAACGTTATAAATGCTGTCTGTATCATTGTGTGAACTACTGCCTTTAGTTCCAAACTTTATTTCATTAAAAATGCCCAGGCTGTTAATTTTCCTCTCTCCACTCCCACTCAAAAAGGACCGAGAGGGAAATATATAAATAAGGCTTATGTGGATCTGTTTGTTTTTATCATTATAATAGGCAGCCAAAAATATAACTTGCCTAGACCCTCTCAGTCCCAGGCTTATGCTCCCAGCGCTCAATGGACAGCTGACTCAAGCATCTGCTCCAACAAGTTTCCTTGGGCCTCATTTCCCCCCTGTACCACTGCACGTGCAGCGGAAAATAAGACATATAACATTAGTAGAAAGAGAGCAGGGAAGGAGTGGACAGACACTTGTCTGCCTGTAATCCTTTTTAGGAAGACTTATTTCATTACTCTCCCCCTATTTGTCTTGCCACCCAAGTATTCCAGAGCACCATGACAAAATGGGATATTAACACCAGAAAAGGAAACGGCGAGCAGTGGGCTCAACATTCACAAGGTGAATGAATCATAGTTAGGGATTTGAAGACAATGCATGAAGTTGCCTGCTCCCCAAACCTGGGAGGAAGGATGCAAGCAAACATGGGTCAAGGTAAAGGGGGCTGCACTGGAAGCACGGAAGGGGCATGAGCCTTGCTATTAACCATGCAAGGGGACTGTTGAGAGCTACAGGTCAGAATCAAAGGAGACCAACAAAGACAGTGTTATGGTGCATCGATGTCTGCTACGGGCTGTCTGATCAGGAAGAAGGAGTGGATGAAGCCTTATTCAAACAACCAGAAGCCACTTCATGATTACAGGCCTCGATTCTCACAGGGGACTGACGTCTGCTCAAGCAGAAACAAATACAGAGGGGAACAAGCAATCCAGAGTGAGTGCCCTGGTGACGTTTTTTTTTTGCCAAAGGTGCCAGACAGCCCAACTACATGTTACTCACGGGCAGGAAAGAACTGTTTGGGAACATGGTAGCTGATGGCAGCCTCGGCTGCAATGACCACCAATGACAGAGCTTAAAAGCTGAAGCAAAGTGAAAAGGGAAAGTGGCAGAAGAAAGCTCTGGGCTTCACGATGGCAGACTTTGGTTTGTTTGGGGTAGACAAGAACCTGTCCTGACATGAAAAGGTGCCTGACAGAGGCCATTGATCTATAAGGACAAAATCCTAAATGGTCTAGAAGGGTCTTCCCCAATGTGCAAAAGTCGAGCAGGCCTGGCAGAAGGCTAGCTCAGCTGAACAGGAGCTTTGGTCTGAACTCTACCACACAAACAAAAACAAAAATTGAGATGAATACAGAAACACTCCTCAGGCTTGCAAGAATGGGATTGGAAAGGCAAAGCCCATCTCGATTTAGAATTAGCAAGAGATGCAAAGAGCAACACGGGCTTTACCACTGCAGCAGCAGCAAAAGACTAAGAAAATCTTTGCCTGCTGCCAAATGTAACAGGCACAAAGGACTCTGTTCATCCTGGGCCATCAATCACATTTGCTTTGAAAGTCATAGACCTGTCAAAAAAAGGAAGTTGAGTATACAAATGCTCTAATAAAATACTATCACGGACTTGCACACAAACATACGATTATTTGTTAAATCTTTTTTTTAAAATATCAGCTATTTCAGAACTGTTTAACACAGGAATCACATTTAATGTTTTAGACACAGTGATCTTGCACATTATCAAAGATGCTCCTCCTCTCTCAAGGAAATAAGAAGGAAAAGAGATGGACTAAAATATTCTGATATTATGAATTCAAAAACATGGTATTTTGCCTACATACTAAGTGTTAAAGCAATCTGGAAACAAATTAAACAAATTATTGGAATAATACATAATCATAAGGTGCTAAAGACAGTTTAGAAAGCTTATAAATGCTATTTCCACTAGAATTTGTTGCTTCCTTATCTTTTAGCTCTAAGTACTGCACTCCCCAGCGCAACTGTCCTTGTTCTAGTTCAGGACACACAGTGAAACTTGCCACGAAGATCTATAGAAAACCTTCTACAATATGGAATATTTGACCACATTAGCACTGATCATCTATTACGAACGGTTCTATCACAAATAATGTGTAAACTCCCCAGTATATCACCTCATGTATAAATATTTAGCATAGATAGTTCCTAAGCCTAAGTACCTAAGGAGGCTTACAATTTACATGGGAATAAAGTTCCACATTCACAAAGCTCCCAAGTATTTCAATGAACAGTGCTTGCTTTAACAACTGAAATGATAACAATTTTACTTTCCTCAGTAAGAAAACACCCAGTAACTTCCTTTGGTCATTACAGGTTGGAATAATATAGATAGCAATAATGCAAACTTGCAAAGGAATCTGCATTCAAGACAATGATGTCTGAGCTACACAGATCTGTTTGTGACCATACTTTCATTCTGCACAATATGTTAACTTCTACAGTTTAAACCACATAATTAATATGAAGTATACAAGCCCAGTCCAGAAGGTGGTCAAGTCCCATTAGCTAAGCATTTCAGTAAGTCGTTCTCATATGTTAATGGCTTACCGTAACTTTAGTACTTACTTTCCATCTACTTCTGGTCTTTTGCACACACAGTGAAACTTGCCACCAAAATCTATATAAAGATCATCTTCTACAATATGGAAAATTTGACCAATGGCAATTTTATCTTTGGCAGGTCCCATCTGAATTAAAGGAGAGCGTCTCAACATGGATGCAAAGGATTCAGATTTCTCTGAAGGAACCTACAGATAAATAAAAAAAACCACAAACATTTCACAAAACATACTCTCTGAAGGAGAAATTAAATTAAACTTGTAACATACAAAAATAGCTTTATTCACTACATTACAAGATTTCATGTATCTGGCACATTTTTAGTAAGACTTCTAAGGAGGCATCTGATACATTTCTCCAACCCCAAACATTCTACACATTAAAGATGAAGCTTTCATCAATTCAGTCACAAAAAACCATAACACTTTGCATCTCCTGAAAATATCTTCCAGTTCTACTGTTGGTTAGTGTCATGGTAAGTTGATTTAAAAACGCATTCCCAAGGTTAGGAGACACTCCTGAAAAGAACATCTCTCAACTCTTTGTTATCTCCTCTGTGAAAACCAAAACAGAATTAGTACCCTGCAGCTATTCACAGAACTACTTAATAAAGAATAGTATGTAAATCTTTAAAATAAAGAATGAAACCATTTTGCCAAAGCAGCAAAAGTAGAAAGCATGCTCATGACAGACCTAACACATAAAAAAAAATTTGAACCATCACTTCTCTTTTTTCACTCTACAATATCAAAGTAAGTATTTTACTTCAGTAACTAAATACACAAAATGTCAGTTTCTTGTCATAGAGCTTTGGAAAAATGGGAGAACATAAATCCTCCTGCTCTTCTTCATGGAGACATTTCTGTTCTGTGATCTGTGAAAGCTGACTATCACAGGCTTCCCATCATATGACAGATGAAAATACCCAGCTATATCAAAGCAAGACTCATTCTCACATATGCTTTCCCTGATATACTAAATTTGATCACTTTTTAAGATTACCATCTTTGAAATACAATTAGTGAGAAAAGCTTTCTTGCCAGTAACAAATGAAAGGGGAGATGCATTTTGGAAAAAAATATGTACCTGAAATCTGAAAGTGAATCAAAGGAAACCATTTTATAGATGAATAAACAGATTTAAAAAGAGACCCTATTAATTTTCCCCCGCATTTAGCTGTAATTAACCAATACGATAATTTCTTCATGCAAGATTTCAGACTATTTTCAAGCCAGCAGAATACCTAAACAGAACAAAATTAGTAAGCAATCAAAGGTTTAGAGATCTGTTGGCTTCAACACGGACCTTTCTTTCCCACCAAGGACTTCAACTGGATACTGAAAATCCAGCTATATTTTATAAGAACAGAGAATAATGCCATTATTTTACAGTTGTACATTTGGAAACTTTTATTCTTGCAGAAGTTAAAAAAAGACACAGTTGTGAATTCCAGCTCTGCTGGAAGGCACAAGCAGCGCAGGGTTGTTCTGACGTGACATCACCTCAGGAATTATAAGCTAGAGATCTGACACCTGGTAAATTTGCTGCTTTAGAAACAGGCACTGCTAAATGTAGGAGCCAAAGGACAAGGGCTGAACAAAGTGCAACACGCACACGTTCATGCACATGCACCACAAAAAGAAAGCAGCTGGCAATGGTAAACCACAGAGCAGTAGGTTTTTATACAGGAAAACTAATCAGATAAGGTTCCAAACATACAATTGTTTGAATTGTACAATACAGTCTAAATTCAAATACATGAAAATTAATTTTACAGGATGCATTTTTAAGTGCGCCAAGAATAAATGCAAAATAGTGGAAGCAATAAAAGGAAGTATTTAAGGGAGATTTATCATATTAATTGAGGGGGCAGCAGCAATGTGGACACAACTTTAAATCAACATATAAGCTGTAAGCTAAAAGTAAACATTTTCAAAATTAACATGTGTCCAGCTCTGGAGCCCTCAGCACAGGAAAGACAATGTCCTGTTGGAGCAGGTCCAGAGGAGGGGCACAGAAATCAGAGGGATGGAACACCTCTCCTGGGAGGACAGGCTGAGAGAGTTGGGGTTGTTCAACCTGGAAAAGACAAGGCTCCATGGAAATCTTACTGCAGCCTTCCAGTACTTAAAGGGGGCTTATAAGAAAGATGGAGACAGGCTTTTTAGCAGGGACTGTTGCAATAGGACAAGGGGTAATGGTTTTAAACTAAAAGATGGTAGATTCAGACCAGATATAAGGAAAAAAATTTTTCCTAATGAGGGTGGTAAAACATGGGAACAGGTTGTCCAGGGAGGTGGTAGCTGCCCCATCCCTGGAAATATTCAAGGTCAGGCTGGATGAGGCTCTGAGCAACCTGATCTAATTGAAGATGTCCCTGCTGATTGCAGAGGGGTTGGACTAGATCACCTTTAAAGGTCCCTTCCAACCCAAAGTATTCTATGCTTCTATGATCCCCCATCTGGGCAGGAGCTTAGAAATCAATACTCACATTGAAACGTCAAAATCTGTTTTAAGAGAAATTGAGGTACAATGAAGTATAAAATTCAGTGGTCTTCCACTGACTTTCTCACTATGAACTCATTAGAGTTTGCAGAATCATGCAATTACCTTGGAATTCAACTGCTTGCCCCTGTAAAGTAATAAACACTTTTCCATTACCCTGTATGCTCATAAACATTGTTTTCAAGGATGACACATCTTATCATTCAACACCCAGTTACAGCAAATACAACAAAAATCCATGGTCAGCTACTCTATCCATTGAGGTGATCGTTCAATTCCCTACCTCCCTAACCAGCATTATCCCATTTATCCATCCTTCACTCCTGACCTAACTCGATTCATCTGAGGTGAAAGC
>NW_010516929.1:0-16817 GCF_000687285.1 Phaethon lepturus | reverse complement strand
AGGAATGCTCACCGCCGAGGATTTGCAGTGGATATTCAGTCTCTCAGATGGAGCAGCTGAGCGCTAGATAAGAAAACAACTTACCCAAATAAGAGTCAACATTATCAAGGGGGGATGCCTGCAGGGACTTAAGAAATACACATAATGTAAATACAAAAGGGCAGCATATATGATACTGGCAAGACAGACACAATCAACAGTATCATCAACTGGCAGAGATGCTGGCTTTTCATGAACTGGTGTTTTGGAATAGATCATCCTTCCAAATACTTCTTCACCTGCTTCATCTATGAGATCGAACATCTGACAAAAATCTTTCTGAGGCCCTCCCATGTTAAGTCTTCTTAATTTAGGACACAGGTCTTTAAGTGTTTAAACCAACCAAGCTATCACTGCTAAGCCTCATCCTGCCCTCTCCACTCCCTCCCAGACAGAACTCCTGCCACAATTGAAACTTCCCCTAACCTGGAGTAAGACTGTTTCAGGAATGTAACAAGCAAAAACTATTTGCTTTCTTGTAAGGATAGTTTTCTGTTGGTCTAGTTTCCAAACTAGATCACTGAAGTATCAGGATGAACAAACGAGAGTGGGAGAGTGCCCACAGACAAGGGCAAAGATAGGAACATGGCAGAAATATATAAACTCAGGATGATAAGGACTTCTATCATTTCATCCCAGAACATTTTCAGTTATCCTTCAGAGCAAGGCAAACTAATAAGAAAATTGGTCTAGGAAAAGAAAAAAGAAAAACCACACAGACAGATGTTATTATTTGTAGGCTAATGCACATACACTCCACAACTAAATTCAGGTAAAGTGCAGCTTTGTTTTCATATTTCAACAGGATGTGAGGCAGTCCACCTATGGTTTGGATTAATTTAATGAATTAATTTAATGAATGTTAGTGGAATCAGGCACTACACTAGGCACTACTCCATTTCCAATAACTGAACTGCCTTTTTCTGGAAAAAAACTGAGCTAGTACAGAGGATCAAGAGAACTTCTGAGTTCGGTTTGAAGATTTTCCCGAGTCATCTAGAAAGATGGCATTAGTAATGGCCATTGAACATATTAAGCAACACTGAGCTTTTTTCAAGCAGTAATACAATTCACAGTAAATTCCTTTGTCTCTTGGCAGTTACACTCATTAAATGGTATTCATCTCATACTTGTTGCCTTTGTATGATGGCACACACAGTAGGCCCCTCTACCCTGAAAAACCTTGTTGCTTGTGAAATTTTCATCTCCATGTCATGAAGCATGGGCACACTAACATCCTATGTATGTCCTGGTTTTGTCACCTAAAAATGGTCTGTTCTAGCTAATAACATCCCTCTCCTTTATCTCCATGACAGGAAAAAGTACAGATACAAAATTCTCCCATGTGCAAACATGCCTGTGAAATAATCTCTGTACACAACACACAAGTGCTATCTTTACACACTGATGTGCTCTTTCCTTACTAGAACAGAGGTTAAACTCACGAAGATACAGACGTTGATGTACAAAGAAATCCCTGGTTATTCTTCATTGTGGACAGTTTTCCAAGAAGTCACCAGCAATCTGTTTGAATTCTCTCACAGGTCTACAAGTCTGCAGCATTCTCCATTCTGTTTGCTGGAGAGGAACTTCTCAAGAGCACAAATATCTAATTTGCATATACAAGAGTCCTCAAGAGACTCCACTGGTTATTGCCATCAAGGATTCTTTTGTGGACAGTTTAGAAACAAAGCGAGATAAAATATGGTATTTTCTCCAGTTTTCTGTATAACGTAAAGGAGATCTCATTAAACAGTAATTTATCTCAAGCGTTTAAAGAGATTTAATGACATTTTGAGTACTTTCCTCCACAGTTTCTAAATCTCCTTAACCACAGTGGCATTATAAAAACATAAGACAGTAAGATAACAGGGCAACATACTTTGTTAAGCACTCTTACTTTTCTAATTCTCAAGGAGTGTTGGCCATGTAGCTGTGATAGATAATGCATCAATAACACATCAAGTTGCAAAAACTGGAGAATATTACAAAATTCAGAAGCACAAAGGGCACATTCTTTTCAAGTACCTGAATATAAAGGATTTTTTTTCTTCCTCCTTCTTAAATGCTTAACCTGTTTGATTTTCCTTCTAATTTCTACGTTTTAAAGTTTTTCACAAACATTTGGATGCGTTTCACTTTCTGTGCATATAGTTCAATACAGAACAGCAGCTCTTTCAATAACAGAATACTTTGCAAGATTATATATATTAACCAGAGTGGAAAAAGTCATAGATTTAAACCCCAGTAAGATCCAAACGAAAGAAGTAACTCCAGTGGAGGAATGTAACATGCTATTTCTGGAGCAAAGCCTACGACTATACAAGCAGGGTGGTCCTATCCCACCCACTGAGCAATATGTCTTTAAAACCCTAGCTATATATTTTATGTTTGCTTGCAAAGGCAAGCAGCATGCATGTTGGAATGTGAGATATGGATGAAACATGGAGAAGCGAGATGGGAGACTGGTAATCTGACTGATACAATTAAGGGGTGAATGACATATTAACATCAAGCAGCATGCCAAGAATGCAACCCTCCATAACTATCAAATTTCTTTTCCTCAGCACTGTCATCCATAGCTAGAAAGATTTTTCTGCCCAAAGTTAGTTACACAAAACAACAAAATGGAAAAACTGATTTGCAACAACAAGTTAGTACGATGCCACAATAGCTAAAGGCCCAACAGCTTGGAGATACTAAAAACTTGACTGGAGAAGACCCTGACCAACCTGAACCAAGTTTGTCCTGCTTGGAGCAAGTGGTCTGAACATATGACCTCCCAAGATCATGTTCAATACCTATTATTTTATTTAGGAAAGAGAGAAGACTGGAAGCCTGCTACAAAGAATATTAATACAAAACCCAATACATTAAGCTACTCTCAGACCAAACATATATTGATAAGGCACTTATTTCAACCAGCAATCTAAGAAAATTTCGCTACCTACTAGCCGACCAGACCTTAATTTTCCATACCTTGTTAACTACTAAAACCGTTAATTAGATAGAAACCTAAACCCCAGGAAGATTTAAAAAGTTGTTATAGGCATTACTAGGGTAACAGTTGATAGCGATTCACATCGTTCATTTACCAAATTCCTCTGTAGTGTACTTCTATTTTTTACTCAAATGCAACAAGCTCTATTTAAGTCAAAACTCCATTGTGCAGAAGAATATCACCTTAAAGGCAACAGGATCAACTCGGACAATATAACACAACACATGACATCCAACAGTTAATGGCCTTCCATCCAGAAAGTGCGTAAAAAGTGTTGCCAATTCAAGAGTTCTTCTAAATTTATCGAAGATCAAGGATCGAGCTTTGTTTTCACTACCATGGTTTCCCTGCACACTGAAGTTGTTCCAAGAAATGAGGGTGAAGACTCAGGAAGAGCACTGAGAGGACCGATATATGACTACAGTGACTGAAATTTCAACATACAAGCAATTACAGCTCAAAGTAATTTCTCTGGGTGCCGTCTTTTTATACATTAAGCTATTTGGTCTAATGCTGATGACTCTTTATTGAGAAGTTCAATATCTCTCATTCTGGTCTCAGAATATATTCACTGAGATTTTAGGCCTCATACCGTTAACTCATCTGAAACAGAGATGTATAGCTCTCAGTCTCCCCTTGATCAAATAAGTTCAAGTACCTTCTATACCTCCAACTTCGAACATGTTCATAACTTTGTGCCTAGCAGTAACCAGTGATTTTAGAGCTTTCTCAAAGCACAAGCTCTGCTTCCTGTATTAGTAGGAAATAAAAGTTTAGGGAAAAAAAAATACACAAGTCAAAAGCTCACACTAATGTTTATTACTTTTTTACTCTAAAATACTGTCAACCTCTAGTAAGTGCCTGATCTAGATTTCTTAAGGCTCATTCCACTGTACAGCTATTGTCTACCAAGACAGCATTCCCACTAAACCTGCAAAGCCCACCAAACCTCCTGCAGCCACAGACTTTTTGTCTCCTCTTCTGAAGTAGCTCTGCACCAGGGAAAACACCCCATGCTACCTGCCTCAGGTGTCTACCACTAACATCTCTACCCAAAGGACAGGCTGACACAGAATCATTCTTTTTCTTCCTTCAAATTTTGTAAATATTGTCCCACAGTATACATACATCCCCAGATGTCAAAAACACCTTCAGTAATCCCCTCAACATATTGCACTAATTACAGTATTAGGCATCCTACTCCTTTGGAGAAAGCTTGTGCTTTTTGTGCTACCATTATTTTTTCAGACAACACAAGCTAGAGGTCTGCAGGACAGGGGTTACCCTAATTGTTTATTAACAACAGATATGTAAACAATAAATAGAAAGAAAATTTGATAAATACTTGTACTTGTCATATATATATATATATATATAGTACATGACTTGCTTATATTTTGTAGTACTGGGAGAAATCAGAAGTCAAAGTCAGAAGACAAAATATGACTCCGGAGCATCACTTGGACTTTCATGCGAACAGTAATGCAAAGATGGGAACCATCTCTTCACTATGACATATACCTTCTCTTCTCCACCTCCATTCTACCATTTGAAAGAGACATTTGCAAAAAATATCAAATTACTTGTTATCTTCTTATTTGTAAACAGCATTCATCTCAAGTAGTACTAAAGAGGACAATCTGCAAATTGCTAGCTAATACACATTATTCACACATGGAGAATACATACCATAGACACCAGCTTGATGCTCCAGTGACTAAAAGACGTACAAGGCTATTTTAGCCGTTTTTGAAGCCTGATGTTTAATTCTGCAAATATTAAAAAACCCAAATGTTTATGGATAAAGCAGACCTGAAATTATGCACACAGCAGAAAATAGGGAGATTATTCTTATAGAGCTCTGCATAATACAAACTAGGACACAAGTTTTAGCTAGTATACAACTGCCACAAAATTCATCCACTAAAGCTCAAAAGTAACAGCACATCATCCCACTTACAGCACAGTTATAATCAAAGACAGCATGAACTCAAGAGTTTGTTCTTTTAAAGTACTGTCTGTTTTGCATTTTTCCCCACAATAATACAGCTCTTATTACTCCCCAATTAGCGGACTGACATTTTGTCCTATTAAAAAAAAATTTAAAAAAGAGTTCATACTGTTTCCCAGAGTCAACTTACAACCCAAATGGGGTGACAACAACAAGGAAGATCTCTTCAGTTTCCTTTAAACAAGAGGCTTTTCCATTTTATTCCATACAAACAGATAAAAGTGAAGAACTAATATAAACTTCTTGCTAACAAATGGTTTTGAAGTTTAACTACTGCATAAAGCTGAAACAAAAGCAAGATCTGTGTTATTTAATAAAACTACTGAAGGAAAGTAGTCCAAAGAGAAAGCATAAAAAGAGGATCCATGATTCAAAGCAGAAATAAAAGCAGTGATTTATGGAAAAAAAAAAGTAAGATTAACGACTGCAAAGTCATAAAGGAGAGCTCTGAAAGCAGCCAAGGAGAAAACTGGAAGCTTCCCTGTTAGTAACTAAGAAGATACTCATAAAAAACTTCATATGAATCCCTTCCTATGCGAAGATTGTTACAAGGCCCAGTTTCTGTGAAGACAGCACTTGCACACCAGCTTACACTATGATAACCTGAATTCTTTAAGGGAATACTTCAGTTATAAAGATTCTAATATATTCTAATGTTAATTATTTGATATCTACAGTCCAGTAGAATAAATATCAGCGTAACTAAAAGTTCCAGCAGATAGCATAGTTATTAATTTCTGCCCCTACTCAAGTAATGATTTCAATTGCACCCTCAATGGCAGCAAACCCCAAATTACACAGTTTTGGAACAAACCTAAATAGCGCCTGTACCCATCTTTTTAAAAGGTAAGTTTTGAAGAAAGCAGGAGCAGTAAGAAGAAAACAGAACCGCCTTTTAATACAATACGGTAGCACAAAACCAGCATTCAAGGAGAGCACAGTGAGCACTGAAAGCTTTTCCTGCGAAACCTTAAAAACTGGAGGGGGAAAAAACCTCGGATTTTATGACTGCTATATTTTCATTCGTACTTTTATTAAATTTTTATTAACTTTCAAAAACCTTGCATACTTAGATTTTTAATTGTCCAGAGTTATTTCCCATCACAACCTTAAAACTACAAGCACCCCTAAAGAACCACCAGAAAGCAAAGCAATCTTCTGCTGTTTCAACCAAAAGAGGAACATCCATGCATCCTCCTCAGCACAGTGAAGAAATGTGGTTTTATTTTAGAATGCAAAACAAACAAAACTCTTCAGCCAAAAAGGCTGGAAGTAAAAAGCTGAAATTAGGCACTTAAGCATCCCTTGGTGAGAAGCGTTGACTAAGTGTTTTGGCAAAGCATCATTTAAATTTCGCTGTAGATATTAAGATTTTTGGCTACTAATTTACTGTGCAAGTCTAACAGTATTTTGTAAACACTTCTTAATTAAAACCCAGCTCATTTTTTTAAAATACTGCAGGATTAGGCTTTAAGGAACATAGGTACAGAAGCTAAGGTATCTCCATGGAGATAATACTCCTGGAGATAATGCTAACTTGAAGGTAAAATCTGGCAGTGTCTTTGTTGCATACAATCTGCTAGAAGTCTCAGTGTCCCAGCACTGTCGCAGCTTGGGAGCACACCTCAACTGAAGTCTCTGGAGAAGGGCACCCTCTCCCCTGTTGAACATCTGAGAGAGCATGATCTATTCCATAAGCCTTCCATGCAGCTTGGACAAAACAATCAGACAATATTTTAAACCTTAGTTGTAAACCAGAGAACTTAAAACTGTTCTTGTCAATCCATTTGAAACCAGCTGAGCTATCAGGCCTGGAAAATGAAGAATATCTTACTTCATTTTTCAATGTAGTCTTAAGTAAACTACAGTAATACTGAAAAAAAAGCCTCTAGGAAGTACCATGTAGATAGTTACATTAAGTGGACATCCAAGCTGCCCTCATAAGGCAGAAAACACCAGAAGTAATACTGGAATAGAAACTCTGAATTTGCTTTCTTACATGCATGTATTACGACTGACACTTTGTTCATAGAACAGTTGGGGTTGGAAGGAACCTTTAAAGATCATCTAGTCCAACCCCCATGCAATGAGCAGGGACATCTTTCACTAGGTCAGGCTGCTCAAAGCCCCATCCAACTTTACCTTGAACACTTCCAACGACGGGGCATTCACAACTTCTCTGGGCAACCTGTTCCAGTGTCCCACCACCCTCATCATTCTTCCTTTTGCCCAATCTAAATCTACCCTCTTTCATTTTAAAACCATTGCCCCATTACTACAGGCCCTAGTAAGAAAGATAGAGACTTTTTACAAGCCCTCTAAGTATTGAAAGGCCACACAAATAAGGTCTCCCCAGAGCCTTCTCTTCTCCAAGCTGAAGAATATCAACTCTCTCAGCCTTTCTTCATAGGAGAGGAGCTCCATCCCTCTGATCATTCTTGTGGCCACCCTCTGGATGGCTCTGTCTTTCTTGCGCTGGGGATCCCAGAACTGGTGGGAATACTCCAGGTGGGGTCTTAGGAGAGCAGAGTAGAGCATACTTTTTTATTTTTAAGTCCACAAATTTACCTGAAACAAGAGCTTGCTGGAGTAAGTACAAGAGTCTTTGGCTGAAATTCAGTGCCTTATGTCAGTCCATGTCAGTCTAGGTGGCCACAGTGTTCCTTTCCAGCCCAAAAATTAATTGTTTTGTCTTCAGTTACATAAGTACATGTTATACTTCCAACAATACAGATAGAATTTTTCTAATGTCCTATGGAAGCAATAAAATCTTCTGGCACATAACTCCTAAGGAAGACCTGTAAGAGTTGTATTGCTTCATTCACTTCCACCTAGGAAGAATTGTGACTAATTAAGAGGCTACTACACAAAAATATCTACAATGCTATTTTCAAATGCATGTAATGCAGAAATATCTAATTTTCACTGGAAAATATCTTAATTTTGTCCAAGTTACAGTTCCTATTTACCAACCTTTTTCATACCTCCCCCCCACCCCCCCCAAAAAAAAAGGAAAAGGACTAAACTTCAGTTTTACTATGAATAGGACTATTCATATTTTGTAGCATTATCCAAAGGGAAACAAACATGGTTATAGGAAGTTAATAAGGGTAATAGTTGTCATACTTGGCAAAGAGCATTGGAAAATTTTGCTTGGCTACAGACACAATTTTTAAGACAACTTCACACATTGAAACTACACTTTAAAAAAAGTGTTTTAAATTATATTTTGATTGGAGATTAGGAAAGGATTACACTTGTATTTTAAAAACAATGAAAGATTCATCATACACTATTTGATATCAGTTTATGTTCATCAACATGCTTCCATTAAGCTCCATATTTTGGTATTCACTGCAATGCTGACTGACAAATACAGTATATTCCAATGCTAATTGTATTTTTGCATACAGAATAACTTCTAATTAAAAGTATGTCAGCTGTGCAGAGAACACACAATATACTTGCATGTATATATATTATCCTCATAATAATGAACAACGTAATATTGTGAACTACGCACATTTTTAAGAGATGCAAATAACAACTAGCCAAATACATGTAGTACTTAACCAGTAAAATACCATGATGAAAACAATCTTTGTCTCTCATAATTACATTTTAAATAGGATCATGCAGATCTCAAAAAAAAAAAATCACAGAAATAAGATTTGTACACCATGTATAATATTCAACAGGTTTTCCCAAATTGCACTTCTGATATCAAAACTTCTTTATTGCCTAGAAGTCTCTTTACGTTGTTGTTAAGGCTACCTGCAGCTTTTTCTATTTGAAGATGGATATTTTACACTTATCATCAGATGCAGCAAATGAACTGTTCTTCAAACTCATGAAAGAGCATAATTATTTGGAATACCCTGTAAAATGACATGTTACCAATGTCTTATTACATGCTAATATATCAAATGGAGCAATACCATTCATAAAACACATGTAAGTTTTTTGAATTAACAGACTAACCTCATGTCCTACAACAAATACTGTGCTATCATAGTAACTCAAGACAGGTGATCTTCTTAGTCAATTGTCCACACCTGCCCCTTATTGGGTAAGTCAAAGATATGCTCTATTTCATTTGAGTATGAATTTGTTGGTACTATATACAGTGACACACATGACTAAAATTTAAAACTATACTTCTTTTTCTTGTGACTTTACACAACTGTGCTCAGTAGGAATAGAATAAAACAATAGAGTACATCTGGGGAGGGGAAGGACATCACAGCTGTGTCAAGAAAATTAAGCATCTACAGCTGCTTCTAGACCCTTTTTTGAAAGGTCTTCATCAATCAATTGCCCATGTAAAATACCAGAAAGCAGCAAAGTCATATTGCTAACACACTATAATGCTACCCAAACCACCAAGTCCTACCCAACAAATCTTACAAGTGTACAATCTGCTGCACTGGTTGCCTCAGTACCAACTTCTTTGTGTTTATAGTAAAAGGAAGGTTTTCCAGTTATCTTCACATTTTGATTGGATACACAGTGCAGAAACTGCAAAACAAGACTTCCATAAAGAATTTCAAATGCAGCTTTGAAAATACGTGGCTGACTAGCCAGAGGGATCATTTACTAAACAACACTGAGCTAAGAATTTATTTTGTAACATAAAATAGTACATAATTTGGTCACAATAAAGCTGCTTATTTTTCTTTAATTTAAATAACTTTTATATATATATAATTTAAAACATGAAGTATTTATCTATATATTTCTTTCAAAGACTATGACAAAAAATTAGAACATTGCAACAGTATCAATACAAGATTAATGAAACATGAAGCTTTCAGAGAGGTGGAAAGAAAGAATTGATGAAAACGTTCATTGATGTGCTGCTTTAAGGAATAAAAGAAGAGCCAAGTCTTATTGCAATTTCTTCATCAGTCACAGGAAAGGAAACCAATTCAGATCACTATCATATCATAAATACTTTTACTACTTTATGTAATGTATAGAAAGACATGAAAAAGAACAGGAACCAAGAGGTGATTCCTACAATGCTCTGAACCTGAATGTCCATGGCTTCACATTCCTCCCAGCCACCTCCAATTCATACATACTCCTTCCCTATGCCTGCACCAGTTCCTAAACAATCTGGGATCAGCTATCTCAACAGTAAGATTCCCATCCACCTAGCACGCTGCCAGCCACCCCAAGGAGCATACAAACACTATGCTGGTGTGAGCATACCAAAACTCACAGCTTGGAGAACACTCAAAGTGTCTCAAGTCTCTAAGTGCAATTCTGAACAGAAATCACCCAGTCTCTAAATCAGTGAAAGTGGATGAATCTACTGCACAGATTACATCAAAAAGAAAATCGTACCAGATGAGTGGACACAGTCCTAAGAACAGCCCATGGTATTTTGAGCCCAGCATCTGTGCAGCTAGACTGCTTAGACAGAACTCTGCATCATTATGTCTGTGTCCTTGCATTTTAGGTTGCTGTATGGGACTGCAATGCTGAAACGGGTCACTGGCAATCCCACACAACCAGCACTGCCTTATCTTCAGCCTGACAGTTTCTTCATTTATCACTGCCCTGCCCTTCCAGAATCCTTTTTTCCAGGCTCCTGGAGGACAGGATGTTTTCAATGTTTCTCAGTTACTCTCCTACTTACAGAGTAGGAGAGCAACTGAGTTCTTCCACAGCAACAGTGGATGTAGATATCCTGTTGATAACAATAACCTTCAATGTAAGGACTTCAATTTCTATTTAACCTTTACATTATGGTTCCATGCACCTTCTTCCAGGTATCTCACATGAAGCTGATGAAGAGTAGGCAGCTGACATTCACTTGCTTTTCTCCATGATCCTGGTAGTCCCAAGACAGTTTGAATTTTGAGAGTCCCTTCTGACAGCCAGTCATCCAAGACATATGACATATGCCTACCACTCACAGACCTCCAGCAATGCCAAAGCAATCACTCACCAACCGAGAGCTACCTGAAGGAGCACGTTCCAGAAGACAACTGCAACCTACTGCTCCTCCAGCACTGTGGTCCTCCTCATGCCAATCAAGGACAGAGCTGTGCAAAGCGTGAGCACACATGTGGGCCTTCCCACATGAATTTGTTTTCCGGAGTCACTGCTGCCTATCACAACTGTGTATATTTTTACTGTACTAGAATTACATCCTCCAAAGGGGCAGCATGCATCATTCCTCTGCTGTCCAACAACAACATCAGAAGTCCTGTCTGCTGCATTTCAGAGAGTGCTGCTCCAACACCGAGTGAGTTTTACAAAATCCTGTCATGCAAGCACTTAAGTCATATGCAAAGCAGGTCATCCGACAGACCCAGCTGTGCCTGCAGCTGGGACAAACCCAAGTCAGAAAAGCCAAGCTTTGGTGCCTCAGCCAGAGCATTCACAGGCTAGAACTGCTCCTTCACAGAGATCAAAAGGAGGACAAAAAGGCTCATTCTCACTGTAGCACAAACCATCATTTTGAGCAGATCCAGCTGAGAAGATGCTGAGAAGCCTGAGATACTGTCCTTATTTAGCACAAACCCAAAAGCACGAGGATGTATTCACAGCTTAGCAGGAGCAGACAGATCCCAAGTTTCTCAAACGCAGGTGTACAAGCTGGCAAAGTAAGGGAAGAGAAACTTCCAGGTAAAGAAAACTCATTCCAGCTCCCACAACTGGCAAGTCCTACTCTCAGTTAGTCAGCAGTTTCCAGTACTTGAACGCTGGCCAGAAAGTAATCTACCTGAAAGAGTAACCTCTGTACTTGGCATATAGGTTTTATAAAACGCTGTTACATTTGCAATCAAACAAAAAATATATTTAAGTTATTTATTAACACTGGAAAAGCACTCCATGCACACAAAGATTACAGGTATCCTAAGAAATATTACACTATAAAAATTACAGGTGAAAATTTCATTAAATATAAGTAAGCATTTTTGTTCTCAAATAACTGCAACTTCAGCAAAATCATCTTCTAAATGTTAAATTAGGTGGAAAGATAGACTGAGAGAAATATTACCCATCAATAATTACATTAAATATAATTCTGATTTTTTTAAATGCTTGATTTCAAAACGCCCAGTGTTATATTTTAAACCAAGGTTGCCAAGATACTGCATAAGCAAGGAAGACACACATCCTTTATAATGAATATCCAGGCAGGAATATCCAGCTTTCAGAACAGAAGTGTGATATAGTCTTTTTCATGTTTCAGTTTTTATGTCTTCCCTAAAACACAAATAGGTAAGTCAACTCTTTATATCACCTATTAAAATAGCTTTTATTTTCTTCTCTTTATAAATATTGATATTTTAAAGAGTGACAAGAAATTTAAATACATGGACAGTCTCCTCAAATTTCTGAATCCTTTTAGGAAATAACCTGTGGCTAAGTAAATTTAAAAATACATACATTTCTGTAAGAATAATTTCTAATCTCTCTATTTCAGAATTAGTTATTATGATGTACTGATACCAACACACTCCCTTTCCATCTTTTCCCTTTCTTTAGAGAAAGTCAGTTACATTTCTTCTTAATAAATGCTTTCCCTTAAAACATGGTATTCAAGGAACTAAATCAAAATACCTCAAACATGCTACTTTTCCTGCAATATCTGGAAACAAGCAATGCCCTCTGCTGTGCCGGGCGCGGAGGTTCACCCAAACCTGAGGGCAGCATCCCTGCCTGGCTGCCTCGCCGATCAAGGGGCTGGAGATCTCCACTCCTCAGCACAGACTACGCTTCTGCTCATGTCACTGATCTCCGACACACACCTGATGGCTTGTACCTTGTTACCGTAAAGTAAAAAGGCACCAACAGAGAAGTTATATGACACTGTGACACATATTGCAGACCAGCAGCACAGCTGACATAGTGATAACCCATTTCTACCTAAAATTGTATTTGACAAACTGCATCACTCTTTGCAGGAAAATACACGATTCATTCTTAATTACTTAATGCTTACATTTTCTTCAAACATTGGTAACTCAGCTAAGAACGTAGCTCAAACAACACCTCTCTACTCATATCAACAAAAATCATCACGTCCTTCCTAAAAGTCAAGGTTTCCTATTTTGCTAGGCAGGCAGCTTCAATCTGCAAATAAAGGTAATACCTACAACATTTCCCACCGTTCTAAAATATTTCTTTAAGCAATTCCACAGAGAAGAAAAGAACTTTAGACTGGTCTTTTTGTTGTTGTAGTTGTTGTTGTTCAGTTTAGGATACAAAACTTAGAAAATGCAGAAGGAAAAAGCAGTAACAGTAAGCTGCCTGCTGTAGACAAAGTTAAATATCATATGGGTTTATCAGAATATTTTGCTTACCAAGTTGCTAACTTTTTGACAATTTTAACCAACATTTAAGTGCCTGCTCTATAAGTTTCACCATTTGCAAAACAGTAACAAGAGCACTGTAAACTGAAAGTGAAAAACAAAACACAAAACCCTAAAAAAATTACCAACATAGCAGGGACCACCACGAAGGCAACTACGAAGCAAGGTCAACAGTATACATTTGCTGCTGTGCCCAAAAAACTTAAAAAGATACTTAGGAAAAATATCATCATGCCTTTTGAATCATCTTAGAGAAACACATCTCAACGTGCCCATTTATCAAGTTTCCTGACATTTGCCTAAAATAAGCCGCTGCTTACCAAATATCATAGCATTCATCCAGTTTCAAAAGTGAGGGAAAAACAGCTGACATAGAAAACCAGTACAGAAACATCACCAAACCTCTCTCCCCTCCCCCAAAAGAAACAGAAACACTAAGGACCCAAATAACATCCCTGTGCTCTTAACAGGGTGCAAGTACACCAGAAGCCAGGCAGCGATTTCTACCTGTGTGTTTGCCAGCAGAGATAAGGAACACAAGCTTTCTTCTGGCTGCAGTAAGGAATGAGCAAAACCACATTCATCCTGTTTGAAAGAGCAGATTCTGCAGATGCATGGCTCCTCAGAAAGGGACTGCAGCTTAGAGCCACTGCCTCCTCTCCTTAGAAGGATTTTCTCAAAAGGTCTTCTAGTGCTTGGAGTTTTTCCAGCAGCATCTAGTACATCCTCCCTTAAGTATTACCAAGCTTTAGGCCACAGTAGCATCAGGGCTGCTCCCAGCTGTGGAACGTTTATCTACCAAATAACACACTTCCTAGCAATCAAAAATCAGTTAAAATTAGTGAAAAGATTATTCCAAGAAAATTTCATGGAACCAACAGATTACAAGGCAAGTGTAATTTTCATTTCCTGTTGTTTCAGTATGCCATCTTCCACTGCTAACTCATTCTCACCAAAACCCACTCCCTCTTCTCCACACCTTAAGAGAACAAATAAATAGTGAATAATCATCAATCACACTTGGGCTTGCCCAGCACTTTGCTAACTGGGCTAAGAACAGCATGAAAGTAGTCTCATGACAATCTTCCATGATCTCATTGTTATGCTTTTAACATGACCATGTCACTGCAAAGCAAGCTACTGGTTTTCCACTTTTTCAAGTGATAAAATAATTCAGCAGAGCACAGAGAAACAGAAAGTTGTAGCCCGGCTCTTCATTTTACATTCCTAGTTTGATTTCTGTACTGTATTTTTTATATTTGTGTATGTAACTCCAGTTGGACATGATGCTGTGAATACTATGTAACATTAGAGTTAGTTCAGAACCTTTAAAGGCTTGATGACAATTTATTTCTAGATAGAAACAGAAGAGAGTATGTTCCTAGCTTCTTACTTCAACAGGGAAAAAAAAAAAAAAAATCAACCCCCCAAAGCAGCATTCAGTATCTTCTACAGCTAGATCAACTGGATTTCTTCCCAAACTCTTCTGAGGACATCCCCCTTAGACACCACCTGAACCAGCACCCTGGGTTAGACAGGCCTTTAATCCTAGCACAGCCAGCCTTGTCAGCGTGACTATTCAATGGACAACAGTGTTGCAGATTACACAGTAATCTGGGATATCAGGTCCTGAATTCAGTGACTGAGGCATTTCTAGTTCCAAACTCCCAGTACTAAAACAGTCTTGCAATATTAATTCACAGCATTAATCTCCATATCCTACCAGGCACAGTCCAAGTAAACCCAATCCTGATGTGGTCAAAGAGAACTGGAAAAGTTAGAAAAAGAGTGACAAGGATGAAGAGCAGCATGGAATTGCTTCCACCTGAGGTAAAAACAGAGGTCAGGGTTTTTCATCCTGGAGGAGATATCTTGGGATACATTAGTATACACACACTGCCCTCTTCTGTGATCCCGCAGATGTCTGTTAATGGCTACTATCACAACAGACATTGTAGGAAAATCAGCACAACAAAAATCAATGCAACAGTCAGAGAAAGTAATGTTTTTTAACAAAACCTCTATATTCATTTTACCCACTCACACTCCTTCTTTTATAAGTTTCATTCACTCACATTCTCACACCCACAGACTCACAAGAAGCATATACCAGACTGGTCTGGGCAGGACCATTTGGGTGCAACACCAAGGAAGAAGGATGCCAACTATCAAGGCCTCATCACATCTCTGAGATTCTTTCTGTTTGGCAATGATGAACTAGGTTTTGGACAAATATTTTATACCCTTCAGGAATGAACAGTTGTTTACAGGGTGGTCCTTTGCTCCAGAAACTCACTTACTGCAGCCTCAATAAATAGCAGACAGCTGCTCACTATCTCTCTCTCCATGTTTGTTTTCATGGTGGCATAACAGGAAAACAAATGGCACATAAGGTATGATACAAGCCTGTTGCCCTCCTCCTATTATTTGGAAGTAGGGTCCACTCTTGACAAGTCACCTGTGCTCCAGGCTTACCAGAGTGCAGGCCTTGACAAGAACATCATAATCCTCAATTTTACTCCCAAGAACAGGAGTCATAGAATCATTTAGGTTGGAAAAGACCTTAAAAATCATCAACTCCAACTGTAACCGAGCACTGCCAAGTCCACAACTAAACCATACCCCTAAGCACCACATCTACACATCTTTTAAATACCCCCAGTGACTCCACCACTTCCCTGGGCAACCTGTTCCAGTGCTTGACAAGACATTTTTCCTAATATCTAATCTAAACCTCCCCTAACACAACTTCAAGCCATTTCCTCTTGTGCTACCACTTGTTACCTGGGAAAGGAGACCAACATCCACCTCATATAACCTCCTTCCAGGTAACTGTAGAGAGCCGTAAGATCTCACCTCAGCCTCCTTTTCCCCAGGCTAAATAACCCCAGTTCCCTCAGCTGCTCCTCCTAAGACTTGTGCTCTAGTTTTCCACATGAATATACAATATTCTTTCAACCCCTATCCTGCTATTTCTTTTTACACCTTCATACACATGCACTTCCACAGGTGTTTCATTCACACCAGCCTTCATATTTCCACTACCAATTTTTAGACTACTGGCCTAATACATCTTTGATCTGACCAGCTAAAATTGTTTGCATTGAAGATTTTCCACATCCTCCCTGCCCACCTGTAAAAGCCAGAATACAGTTTTGCCCACAGAGCTGCACCTTGCATTCTGCACACCCAAAACTACTTGTATGCTTTCTACATTAGATTTTTGTAGGAGTACATTAAAAAAAAAAAAGCATAAGAACTGGCCACATTTCTGTAGGATAGTTACTGCGCAGGCTGAAGCAGTGAGAAGAGCGACAAGCACACGAAAATAGCCAGGTACGGCAGACAGAAGGGCTGTGCACGGAGCCAGCATTTCATAACGCCAAAGCGAAGCCTGTGGGAAAGCACGCCGCCGGCCGCGGCCAAGAAGCAG
>NW_010516928.1:45011-49456 GCF_000687285.1 Phaethon lepturus | reverse complement strand
ATATTATTAAAATAATATAATAAACTTAGAAAATAATAGAAAATAATATAAACATATTCTACCATCTTGAAACTGCAGAATATAAAAGAAGGACTGACTACCATGAAAAGTAAACCCCACAGCTCACTTGGAGAACTTGGCATGGTAAACATGAATACTTGCAGAGTCCATTGTGATCCTGAATGTCAGATGTGTGATAGGAGAGAAAGGCCACCAAACAAACCAATGTTCAGCTTTGTTCTGCCTTGGATTTTCATACTTTGAGCTACTAAGGCTGCTTTTAATGAAAATATTGAAATAAGGTAAGATAGGTTCAAATATTAATCCATGTTTCTTATTTCACTTGGTATTTAAAGGGACATAAAGGCAGACAAAATCAATGGCAATAGAGGTGGCTGCTCCAGAACTGTTTGAATATAAATCCACAAAATGAGTGTCTCTGATTTCTGTAAAACCTGAGAAGTGCTCGCTATTTCTGTCTCACTCTTCCTTATAGTTCCATTTCTTTTGCCTTCTGCTCTCTTCCAAAGCATCTCCCCAGTACTCTTGCCTTCACCGTGCCGTCACCCTCTGACCTTGCTGCTGTGAGGATATATCTTTCCAGTATACACCTCATCTGCTTTTGCGCTCTCTCCTGCCCCTACACTTCTTCTCCAGTCAAGCTTTTTCATCTCCTCCAAGCCAGCTGTACTACTGGCTTTATAGCTGTTCAAGATCTCCCACAACTTGCTCTCACATAGCTGCGAGTCCCTCTGCCCAACTTCCACTGCCTTTGAGGCCACGATACCATCTGCCACGCTACCTGCCAGGTCTGGCATCTGGATTTCCTTCCTCTGCTTCTGGGCTGGAAGACAGATTCTGCTGAAATCACTGTGCCCATGGACTTTCACTTGCCACATACTCATTCTCCTTCAAACCAACAACACTGGCTAGCAGCAAGCTAAATACGATGTAGATTTGGTGGCAAGTTCTTTTTCTGCAATATGTAACACTAAGATCCTGGGGTAGAAAATAGGAGACAGATGCTTACCTCTAGCTGTGGCATCATTCTTCTTAGAAGCCTGAGCACGACAGTAAAGAAACTGGTTCTCTGCCGACACTTTCCTGGCTCAATGTCTCTGTGAAAATCATTCCAAACAGTAGTGCTTGCCTACAAGTTATACACCTGCAAGCAAACAAAATACTGCTAAGTGTCAGTAACCTCACATGTGAGGACCTGAAACTAAGAACAGAACTCACCAGCACGTGCTATAAATAATGTCTCTGGAAAAGAAGAAAAAAGGTCAAGGACAAACAGCTCAGAAAACTGATTTTTAAGCACTCTTGGAAAGTCCAATGCTGAAAAAGTAAAAAGCTGACAGCTAAGCTAGTAAGAAGGCTTCAATACTTTGGATATATCACAAAAAGGAAAAAAAAATAGTCATGGGTGCATTTACAGTGCATGCAGTCATTCCCACCCCAGAGGCTGTTTGCACATATACATTGCCTAAGAGGGTACAAAGGCAGCATGCCACAGAGTTAGTTGCCACTCGACAGCTGTGCCTTTCCTGACATAGATTAAGTGATTTGGAAAAGGAGAGAGTCTCATTCACGAAAAAGCCTGATTAATTTAAATTTTATAAAGCAGGGACTGTTAAAAACTCGTTCATGACAAAACATCGTTATCAATCTCCATTATGATGATAGTGACAGGGTTAAAAAGAGATTATGCAGTCTAAAAGTATAACAAGACCCCACTGAAGAACAGAGAAGTGGTGAAAAAGATTTGTAAGGGCATGACTATGGGACATACAAGTTATGAAATGTGCACCATAAAATGTGTACTTTCCTCCTGTAGGTTTCAGGCAGGGCATATTCAATAAATCCCCATTCAGCACCTAGACAATAAAACTGAAAACATATTGCCTTGAGACGTTTGTCAGACAAGAGACTGTGTTCAAACTTACATAGCCTGCGTAAGTGTTGCTTTGCACATCTGAAGCCCAAAATGGCAAACAGGCAGCACGGTGACTTGCATGAGAGCATGTGTAACAAAAGCTTGCAATGTAGCTGCTTTTGTACTAAAAGTCTTAATCAAAATAACTGCCTGATCAACAGTACAGAGTACGTCCACTGTATTCCAATAATTTAGTGGTGTGTATTCTTAAGATCTTTTGGGAAGAGCAAAAAAATTATTCTTAACCAGGTCATGTCTCACTTTCCTGTTGTTGGAAGCAAAGCAAAAACGATACGCTTAAAATTTAGGAAATGACTAATGGGGATACTGCAGATTTTTGGCATTAGTGATTTTCTTATGATTAATGACTTTACTGTTTCCCCACCTATAGTATCACAAATTAATATCACAAAGAGAAAACATTAGAAAAACAAAATCCCTGTAGGAGAGTTAACAAGTAAACTAAAGCAGCATACTATTAACATATCCAAACCAGTTTTTCACAGGCCATCTCAAATCTGGCCAGGATTATTAGCTAAAACATAGTACTACACAAATGTGGAGCTGTTGTGACTGTTCCCATGCATTCATGTAGCACTTGAACAAATGAATCCTCCTTGAATCAGGAGCACAGAGCAGGGATAGCTCATCAGGGCAGTGGCACTCTCTGATTTACCCCTCTCAACATTAATGTGGATAGAGGAGAATTTACCTGAGTTTATTTCTGTCATTTTGTTGCCATCAACAAATTGTCCATATTTGAGGCACATATGATAATATTTACTTTTATTTAGCTCCTTTCTGCTGTCTAGCCTGAGCAGTGTCTTGATTCTTTCTTCATGTGCACAAAAAGACACTATTTCCCCCCATTTCCTGTCTTTTTGAACTGCTGCATTCTGCTGTTGGGAGAAAAAACTCAACTTTTTGGCTGTGTTAGGCCCTCTACTTTCTCTCTTTAATCAGCTTGCACCTGAAGTGTCATCATTCTTGCCAGTCAGAGTCTAGATGCTTCGAGCAGTATCATTGACATGCAGCCATCTTTCAACTGCTTCACAAACAGTTTCATTCATTTTTTTGGTCTTTTGTCCATTTTCTACAGTGCTTCCTATTCCAGAGCTTCATTTTATGGCTAAGACTTCAAATAATGAAAAGACAAACAAGACACGGTTGTTAGAGCAATTAAACACAAAAATGACCGATTTGCTCATTCTCCCTTTGCAAACGCATTTCAGGGATTGCTTTAACCTCTCCAGAGGCAAAGGCGGCACTTGCAGTTCTACGTATTTCTATTTTTACCTTAAGGTGTTGGGGTTTTTTTGTTCAAAGAAAATGTATTTGATATTTTCCAACTGTGAAAAATTAAGTTCATTCCAATAAAACGACAGTGCCATTCACAAAATCAGGTAACACATTTGAGGCGTAAACTTCAAAGAACAGAAAGTACCTCTGGAGCCACAGGTATAATACAGATGCGAGTGTTTGGAAGCAAAAAGTGTTTCTTGTTACCTACAGTCAGAATGCACATGTAGGAAGAAAATTACTTCATCAAGCACTGTGCAACAGACAAAGGTATTAATAAGTGGCCATCCTTCACAGCCTTGCTGGTCTTAATTTTTAATACAATTAAATGTGGTTTTATCAGAGGGGTCCCATGCTGGCATACGTAAGACAGCTAGGATTTGCATTTCAGTTCAAAGCTACATTGGTGAAAACACCTTTTTTACTTTAGCTTATTTGGGATCTCATCTGTGCTCTGTAGGTTAATGGGTATCATTTCCCAAGACACAAATCTGTCAATCAGGAACATCTTCATCACCCAGGGAATGTTTCCCCACTAATGTTTCTTTTTAAAAGTATGAATAACTGGTATAATATTAGCTGAAATCTACTATTTCGCTTCTCTAAGAACCTGTAATACTGCAGAAAGCATATTAACACTGTGGTTTGGAAATTTAAGTATTTCTTATAGGCTGCCTAAAAAAGCTGCCCAGCTTCAGCTAACGTTAGTCAAAAGGACACCTTTATTTCTGACTGACTTATACAATTGGACACCAACTCTTCATCATCTCTTGAACTAATTTTTTAATGTGTTCTAGTTTTCGGTTTTGTCCTCCTTTTGGCTAAATTAAATAATCTGCTTCTTCCTTTGCTGATAGCATAGTGTTTGCTGTGTAGTTTTGGTCTGTTGACAATTTTGTGTAACAACATAGGAGTACAGAGAAACAAACCTGTGAAAACTCTGTATGATCTGTCAGTGAGATGAAGTTTTTAGTCTATAAGACTTTCCTTTATGAATTTGTAATCCTGGCCTAACTGGAGGTTATGGTCGGGGGTGGAACCAGGGAAGCACTATACAAGTTGTCAAGAGCCAACCTTTGAGTAAAGGGGGAGCGGGCAATTTATCACACATACTGGAGTTCCTGTCCAAAGCCAGAGAGATGGTAGGCCTGGGAACGCAAACTTCAGAGAATCACTCTGCTGTTAATAACCAGTAATAACACAAAAAAAG
>NW_010516928.1:0-44980 GCF_000687285.1 Phaethon lepturus | reverse complement strand
AGGGAAAGAAACACAGAGAGGCTGTGTAAGAGTGCTTTGAGGCCATCCTGAGCTACACTTGAGATAGGAGAGTGTATATGGCCTATTTTGAGACCTGTTTCCTCCAGAAATAATATTTGGAGACAGTTGGCTGGTTTTAATCACTCTTGAAATTACACCTGGAGGGAACAGAATTGTAGGCACTGAAAATAACTCAGCCCTGCCAAGGTAATCACTGTTAGTGCTGCTCTGTGGGTTAGTTAATCAGGTGACTCTGCGTGCAGGTACGTGATGGTGAGAGGGGGAAGCTCTGATGAGCGCTGGGCTCGGAGGCTAGTCTGTAATACCTGCAGGGTAGACTGGACCATGAGGCCATCTGGTGCATCCCCATCGCGGCAGTATAGACACTTTCAGTATCTGGCCATCAAGGCCAGAACACCCAGAGACTACGCCTAAATTGTCTTTACGTGCCAGGACTGAGGCATCATGAAAAGTCTGGCATACTTCCTGACCTGTCTCGGCATGTCAAGAGGACTTTTGCACCTCAGGCTCCCTACACATCTCATCCACCACTGCATAGGTGACATCAGTATCCACCCAAGTGACAGCATCACAGGGCAGTGTAGCAAGTGTTGAGGTTGCTATCAACCTCTATATAGGCACTAGCTATGCACTGAGGCTTGACTACATGATATTTGCCAGAGTTTTCTCATTAAAGAATGACAAAAGTCACCTCTAGTCTGTGTCCAGCCACGCACTTGCATCACCATGATGTTGCATCAACACGAGATACTCTGTTCTTGTTATTTAGAAGAGGAAAGAGACAGCCCCAAAGTGTGCTGAGATGAACAATATAGGACCTTCCTAGGAAAGCCTCTGAGTGACTCCCGTGTGCATTATCAGCCATGTGAAACTCCAGTGAGACAGTCCTGGGTGTGTGCCACAAGAAAGTCATCTGTGGTAACCACATCATGGGGAGCAATTCTGCTAAATCTGCGATAACAGTTATGGGAACAAATCCTTCCTTTTCCTCCTTTCCTGGTGTCATTGGAGCTCCTCTTGGAAAAGGCTGGTGTTCAGATGGGAATCAGATTTGTTAGAAGTGGGGCTAAGTAAGGATTGACTTTTTAAAAAAAAAATTAGAGGAATAAGAAGTGGCCTGATAATTGTGACAGATACTTCTTGTTACAGGGCTTCTTCCATAGACGTTTAGTAACATTTTGACTAAAGCCAATAGGCTGTGCAATTACAGTAATTTGCCTGCCTCAGTACCTGGGAGCAGCAGGTTCCCACTACAGTGGGAACAGTGTCCCCTTGCAGAATTCAGTTCCATCAGAGACAAAAATATTCTGAAACTGTCAGCTTTGAAGGAAAAATTTCCAGGACTATTCCTCAGGACAAATGATTCCAATTCAAAATTTTAAAATGACCTTTTAGGTAATTTCAAAAATATACTAATATTAGCATATTGGTCCTGCAGAGTGTTATATCTGCTTACCAAAGTATGAGTTTTAAGAAGCTGATATTGAAGCAGAACACCGTTCCACAGATATTATTGAAGATTTTGCATAAATTTTTTTCAAACTTTCTGAAGAGCGGAAGAGTTTCTAATTCAGAAATAAGGTAAAAATTCACTGTTTCAATTTTCTCCATGTGTCAGGCTTCCTAGTCTTGCAAGAACATGTGTATCAGATGGTGAAGCACAAAAGTGCACTTATTCTTAAATGGAATAGGATCCACAAGATATAGTCCCTTCCTGATGTAGCTGCTTGATACTGTACAAGAAAGAATTCCCTGTTGAGCCACATCTGACAAAGCAGATCTGTGTGCAACCTGTCATGGCTGTTGGTGCAAATATAATCTTAAGGGAGAAAAATGGCATGAATGAGAGCATCTTGGTCCATAAGGTGCAGCAACCTGAGCAGTGCATGTATCTTGCATTGCAGACTAGAACTGATCCCAGGTTCCCCTAAGAATCACTAAGATAAAGATGTATCTGATTCCTTTGTGCCAAGCACCGAATAGCAAAGCACAACATCCGAGACAATATTTTTAAGCCCAAGACAACAATGTTGTGTTAGACAAGGAAAAATGTACCTGCCTGAGCTATCAAATGACACCGCAGGTATTGTAGCATAAACCTGATAAAGCTTTTCACTGGGAAGTTTTGCACTAACAGACACTCTAAAGAAAAGAGTTCAGAAAGATGTTCTCAGAAAAGAAACAGGCTACAGGTCTTCGTTTTGTTTCTGTCCAGGTCCTATACACACAGTGACACTGTCTATGTAATAATTATCAAGCATGAACTAGAGCTCTATAAGTCTTCATTTCAAAATCAGGTTGGACTAAGAGCAATCCCTTCAATAACATTTCATTTATTTTACATTCAGGGTGTTGTTTGAGCAGGAGGCTGCAATTAATGACTGCATTAATAGGCTTAGCACAAACCGGGTATATGTACTTTCCTCTCCATTTGCAGAGCATCTGGTAGCAAAATTAACTGACCTTCTGTGATTCCTATGCATTGTCAGCGAGCGCAGTACCAGTCTGTCACTTCCCTTGTGCATTCTGAAAGCCAGACAGACCTACTTATTTGTAGTCATTAGCTTTTATTTGGAAGGCAAAAGGTAACACTAAGATGACATTCAGAGTATTCAATACTTGATTAACAGATTTCTGCAAACGTCAGGTTAAGTCTAATGTATAAAAGTTTATCAAAGCTTAGAAAGAAATTAATGAAATGTCAAGAGTATTTTTTTTTAAATCTTTGCAGATGCTTCTTTCAAGGAGAAATATGCCGTGAGAAGGCATTACTCTTTTGTGAGATTCTGAGATTGTTTCTCAGCAGTGACACAATAAAGTAGACAGTAGTTCTGTAGCCATTCTTAAAGCAATGACCTCATCTAAAATTTTAACCAAAACAACAAACATTTTGTAGAACACACACTTTCTCTCTCTACAGGTCACTTTAAAGAGTGAAGTCCTGGCTCCATTGAAATCTGGGGGGGATCATCAAATAGTTTTTCTTCTAATTCTTATTTACTAGTATGTATGTATATCAGTCAGGTAAGCAAATGGTTCCAAGTCACTCAAGCCACATAAATCCATAGAGTAACTGGAGAACTAATTTTCACTAGAGCTAGTAAAAAGCATTACTGCGAAAAAGATCAATAAATTATACCTGGCTTCCAGCAATTGGATTAAAATACATCACTGATGCGTTTACAGGGCAGGTAACATGTACAGGCTTGTTCCCAGGAGCACTGGGCAAACTCAGAATTTCAGTCTCCAGCCTGAGACTGGAGCTCCTGTATTACTGGGAAATGCTTATCTGACCACAGACAACAGCCAGGAAGGATTTCCAAGTGAGGATTAAACTTTCAAAGCTTAAATGTTTGCCATGTGCAATCACTTCACTTGGTAGCTGTTAGAAAGAATCTGTTTCTCTGTTATTTCTGGAAGACAAGCAAATCTCTGAACTGTTAACTTTTGTGGTCAGCTGGCCTTGAGACATCAACTTTTCATTTGTCCCAAATGTTGTTTATTTGTTTATATTCTTTCCTGGAAGAAAAGATATATACACCCGTCACTTTCACTGAAATACAGGCCCTCAGTTTGGCCCTCATTCTCCTTCCAGCGAAGCTGCCACAGATGAGGTTTTCCTTAGCTCCCCCAGATGCGATTTGTTTGCCTCAGTATAGAACTGGTAAAACTCAGAAAAGAGTGAAACCTCTGTTCATTAGAGAGTTTTCTGGATCAGAATTGTTCCATCAGCCCTGTTGCTAAAAGCAGAATGTAATGTCTTCCAAAATTTGGGTTAAATAATGATCAATTTTTAAGGAACTCTTTTTGCATGCCTCTAGATTTCTGAGTCTTTGAGTTCCATCCATTTCATATTTTCAAAGTTTGCTGGTCTGCTGGAAGGGAACATTTAGGTCTATCTTTCTTTTTGTTGTGGGGTTTTTTTTTTCTTTCTTGTTTTTCTTCTTTTTGTTTCTTCTTGTCTTTCCTTCTTCCTTCTTAAATAAGAAAGTTTTAAGTCTCATACAGTTTCTTAGTTTAAACATCTGATGTTTTCAGAAAGATGTCTACAGCTGTGAAACTCTTAACAAAATAGTAGCAGGCAGCCCTACTACTAGTGACAGTAAGGAAGGCATGAGCCAACATCAGAAGCAGAACTGGGGGCAGAGGAAATTGGGAAGGGCAAAATGTAGGAGGGAATAACAGGATCAGATCCCAGTGCCAGAAACAGAGACTGCAATTATTTTAAAGACCTTCAGGTCCTTTCTCTGGGCCAAATGGCACAGAAGAGCGTGCATCCATATTATTAAACTCTTTTACTCTCCAAAATATGGTAACAATACATGTATTGTCTATTTAGAGAGTCCCTGGCTTGTGCTAGTTCCTGAACCATACCTGGGAGAACTTTGAAATCCTTGAATAGTTTGTGAGTTGTAGTTGCACAGACCAACCCGTGCAAGAGAATGCTCTAAAGAATTAGCAACACAACCAAGTTTCTGGGTCCACGTCATTTATTGATGTTGATGTAGCAGAAGTTCTGGGGCAGAGGCATCTGAGGGCAATGACCATATTCCTGTCTCTATCTACTAGTACATGTCCACTTACCTAAGACTAGGGGAGGAGACGAGTGACAGATGAGGAGGTGTTTAGTGGTTTATACCAAGTCTGGACCCCCAATATGCCTGAAATTCTTTCAGAGGATCATTCCAAGTACAAAATGGGAGGTGCAAAGTCTCTGATATCCTCTCCTTCCATATCAATGTGATTATCAGCCATTACGGTTGCATACATCTAACCAGCAAGGAATGACACAGCCATCACAGCTGTGTTCCCTCAGGTGGACTGACAAATCACTTTCACGAAACTTGCCAAATATTGCAGGAAGGTTTCACATTCATTCCTACCACAGCGTGGTAGGAAAAACCACTGAGGTTTGGAAAGAGACTCTCACAGTGGCAGGAGGAGGGACAGATGGAAGGCTGCTACCCTGAGTCGGGGAGCAAGGCTGTGGTTTCATGATACAACAGTTTTGGAACCACTTGGGGATGTTTTTAAAGCTCATTGTCCTTAGTGCTGTTGTCCGAGTGCAACAGGGAGGCAGCACACCATGGCAGGAACTGAGCAACAGGCAGGACACGGGTGCCTGAAGCTGGTATGGCTACCGAGCACTCTGCGTTGGGAAACCGCAGCTGAAGCTCACCGGAAGGCAGAGATTTCTGCAGTCAAACCAACTGCCCAGGCAAATAAAGAGTTGAAAAGTGTTTTTACCAAAAGAAACAGAGTCAAGAAGTGTGCAAAAACAACATGCCTCGATGCAAAGCACAAACTGTACAACTACTGCCCCCAGCCCTGGGGGTTGCACAGAGGAAACAAGGCAAAGCTTGGATATCCAGAGGCTATTCTGGCAGCAGTCCTCGCCAGCAGCCATCCAAACAAGTTGTCCTGCCTATCTTGGTCAATGGAGGTTCACCTCTATCCTCCCTCTCCATGGCCACTCTCTTCATGTCATCCCTTCCCTCCCTTGCCATTATGCCAGCTGTTTGCCTGACCTGTATGCAGAGCTGCTCAACATCAGTCAACAGGTCATTCCTGAGCTTCTTTGAGGTCTCCTGCTTTGTGCTGGCAATCTGTACCTTTTAATGCACTCTGCATTCATTCACTTCTTGTCTCATCTCTTTCCTAGTCCTCTGGAGTTATTTTATGTGGGGAGATTCTAAGTGGCATCTTCTGAAAGAGCGCTTTTAGCTGCAACCACATGGGGTTTTAACTAAGAGTTGGACCTTCAGGCAGCCAGCACTAGGTTTATTTTTTAAAGTCTTTTGAGCTGCAATGAGCTCAAAATGGAACAAGGCACATGGGCTGAAAGACTAAATGTCAGCAAAGTGGATGTGAACTGCCAAGCAAGTCTAGTTGATAGAAAAGGGTACTGTGCTACAGAAGGGCTAGATAATATAAGCCTGGGAATTGTGAAATGACCCTGGAAATGAACAAAACTCTTTGCAGCTCTAGCAACATCCTTCTGGAATCACAGGCAGAACAAAGGACTATTCTGTGAAACCTATTATTAGTTCTAACTCCCTCACCTAGGCAAGCAAGCCTGTGTAACCCAAGCTTCTGCTGGGACTTTCAAGAATACTGAGATAAAATCCAGGACAACCTTGCTTATAAATAAACTGCATACGTTTTTACAGTAGTTGGCAAGTAAATGGCTTTGAGAATGATCATAAACAGATAAAACTGATCATTCCCCTCTATTTGTCACACAGAGTACTGTGTCCAGTTTTAGTCCCCCAGATACAGGAGGGGTGTTCCCAAGCTGGAGCAAGTTCAGTGGCTGGACCACACGTGTGTGGAGAGGCTGAGGGATGTGAGCTTGTTTGACCTGGAGAGGAGAAGGTTGAGGAGAAGGTTAAGGAGAGATCTTACTGCTGTTTCCAACTAAAAGGGGGTTATAGAGAAGACAGAGCTAAGCTCTCCTCAGAGATGCACAGCAAAGGAAGGGCAGCCACAGTTACGTGTTGCAGGATGGGCTATTCTGATTATCTGTATGGAAAGACTCTTCACACTGAGAACAGATAAACACTGGGTCACGTTGCTTCAAGAGATAGTGGAATTTCTGCTCTTGGAGATTTTCAACATATGGGTGGGGAAGATCCTAAGCAACTGCTGTTACTTGAGGTTAGCCCTGCTTTGGGGAATGGTTCAGACTGGGTGACCTCTGAGATCCCTTCTAACCTAAATGATTTTGTTACTCTAAGCACAAACTGCTCAGCAAGTCTCCAGTCTCCTGACTGCCTAACCACCCTGCAGATACCAAGATCTTCATCACTTTTCGGAGCTGTGCCACCATTCCCCTTGCCTGTGGACATCAGCCTTTCTCACAGCACTAACACTACCCACTCCTGAGCACCGGACAGCACGTTTCCAAATCAGAGACCCATGTTCAACAGAAAGCAATCCCCTCTGCCTTCAAATCCAGGGCGCAGGCCGAAGTTGTGGCTGCGGGCTCTGTGGTCACCGGCACGGCCTCAGGGCCACACGAAGTTGCCACCACAGGCTTGATAGAAGCTGCTGTGTCTGTGCCAGTGCCTGGAGGGGCACAGTGGTGGAGAAAATGCTCCCATGCTTGCGGGGATCTCACAGAAGCTTATCCGAAGCCTTCAATGGAGGTGCCTCAGCTGGGCAGCTTGCCTCCCTGCATTTCTGGCATGTGCAGTGAAGGACAGCAGCCTTCACCTCTGTGACAGCTGAGGAGAAACATGGGGCGAGGATCTTCCTACCTCAGGCATCTTGCCTATGTGCTTGGGGTTTCAAGGCCTGGCGTGTCCCAGCTGGCAGCTGGAGAGCGGCACTGTAATTGTACCCCTTCCCTTCAAGACAGCTTCCTTTGCAAGGACAAACCCCAAACGCTTGTGTACATGGTGGCTTGTTGGTGTGCCAGCAAGCATTTCCTGACCACGGCTTGAAGACGTTTCAGAGAGCCGGCAGCAACTGAAGATGCCTTGCCTGAGACTGCAGCTGCTTTCAAAATCCACAGCACAGACTAAAAAAGTGTGAAGGTTATCTTATGAGGTGAAGAAACAGGTGTTATCTGCAGTGATGAGGTTTTTTAGCAAATTTTTATTAATTAGTGTTTGCTTCAGACCTCAAACACTAGAACAGAAGAAAGAAGTAAAGGGTAAAAGCAGAAAAATCACAGGTTAATAAGAAAATCAAAGCAACAAATACATGAAAGACTGGGACGGGGGGCAGGAGGAGACAAAAAATACGTTAAGTTACCCATATCAGCTCCTTCAAGTAGGATCTTGCACTACGTTAATCCCTGTAGGCTTTTATCAGCCAGCGTTTGAACTCCCCCAGTGATAATGATAAGCCACCTCACTTGGCAGCATGTTACGTTGCCTCGCTGTTCCCTCAGATCAGCCCCAAAAAGCGGGAGCGAAACCGAAAATCCAGGGCTCCTGGCACAGCGGGTGCTTCGGGCAGCCATTTCGGAAGGGTGAGTGCTGGCACGGGCGACATCCTTCTCCCCACGCCGCTGCCGGAGACGAGGAACACCCTCAGCTGCTTCCCAAAATTGCTGACGTGGCTGCCCACCGATCGCGTTGCTCAAGGCAGGGGTAGGTGCCGACAGCTCCCGCGTTGTCCTCGGGAAAGGTAGGGGCCGAAAACCCACCAGCCATCATCAGAGCAAGCCCGCTGCCCTGCCCTCGCCCCGCGGGAGCTGCGCTGGTGGTGCCCCGGGGACATTTTACAATGCTTTTATGGAGGCGGTTTCTACTCTCTAACTCGCATCAGTCTTGTGCATTGCAGTCTCCTTCTATGAGTTGGCAATCATTCACCTTTCCGAGGAGCAGTCAGATCCTCAGAGAGCAGTATGTTGTTGCACTGCCAGTTATTGTTATTACTTAGTATTTTAATCGTTAACGTGATGCTTGAAGCTGATGAAAGTGGGATTTCCAAATAAAACCTGCAAATAGTGAATATATTGAAAAGTACGCTGCATGAAAATGAATCCCACTTCAAAGGCCTTACTCCAGATTAATACTGCTATAGCTGAGAGCAGAATTTAGTCCCGTGTAATTATCTCTGAAGAAAGATTAAGGCTCAAGATGCAATTAGTTTCAGTTTAGCAAAAAGGGCAGGATGGAACAAGTATGCTTCCAGTAGAGCATTTTCCATAGGAGACCAAGGAACCAAAGAGCTTTTCTGTTGCTGTCTGAATGATACATGTCTCAAAGTTTTGTCTTAACCTTTAACAAACCAGTCATTAGACAAACAAAGCCTTTGCATTTCAAATTTTTTTTTGTATACTGAAATAGTTACATCTGTAAAATTCCTGGTGTAAACACAAGAATATTGGTATGAAAATGTTTTTAGGAATAAAGTCTATTCCTTTCCTGTTTCAGAATGTGCTCTACTTATATAAGCACACTGATACCACGTATAAACACTTTTCCCCAGATACAGCTAATGCAATTCAAATCTCTATGTGAAAAAGGGCCCACCATTTTGCTAGTCCTCTGTATCCCCTCAATCAGCCTGAGGAGGAGGAGGTATATGAGTCACTGGAAATGTGTTCTTCACTCTCCAAAAAAGTTAGATTTAGGAGGCCTAAAAAGTGTGTTTGGTTTCAATACAGTGCTGCATTCTGGCCCGACAATTTGTTCAATGACAGTCTTTAAACTCCAGCAGTTTTGTAAATGCCTTAAAGCCAGAATGGGTCAGGTGTATCCTTTGGTTTTTTTCTGCTACAGCTGATCATTTCACAGTGGTCAGTTCCCCTCTCTCCTTTGCGTCAAATCAAAATTAGAGAAAATCTTGAAATGTAAGAAAGATATTAATGATTTTGTTGATATGGACTGTACATTGCTCTGGGCAAGGATGGATTCACACTACAGGGTTGCTAACTTTTTCAGCACTGAGTAATGACATATTTAGCTGGGATCTCTACACATTACCATAGCCTACATGTTATGCAATAAATGTTTGGTTTGCAAGTCATTCTGGAGGATATTTCTTTTTCCTTTTTGAGAACTTAATGGAATCGGCCAAGGAGAAAGTAGGAATGCTGAAAAGAAAAAAGAAAGGATATTCTGAGAAAGTTTTGGTTTAGTCATAGTAAATATAATAAAGTAAACTTTATTGCATGCAGCAAATCATGCTTAAATATAACTTCTTACAGGCACTGTATTTTGAGAACAAAACTTGTGTTTACTAACACAATAACTGGTCGAGAGTAGCAAAAGCAATAAGTAGAAGTCTTTATCAGAAGAGTGTTTATGGTTTGAAATTCAGGCATTAGCCGCTCTAGAGACCAGAGCTTCCCTAGACTAGACTTTAAGGTCTCCAAGGTCCCTAATTTATGAAAGATAAAATGTTTTCCCACTGGCCTATGGGGAGCATGCAGACTGTCTTCTGCAGAAAACATTTGGAAAAAATCTTTCCTTATTCTCATAATCACCCCCTTTCTTACAGTAAGGGTGAGAAGAGGAAAAGTTCAACAATACCTGTTTCACCGTAGCCTCACTGATGCTGCAGTTACTTGTGTGTCCCCAGGCTGGCCAGGAGCAGAGCTCACAGTTTGTGTGCTGTAGTAGGTTAAGGTGCTCTGCGACTCTTTCCTTGGTGAATTATGAAGAAAATTGCATCTTTCTGGGTATGTAGATGAAAAAAAGAAAGGTTCTGGAAACTTACCAGCACTCACATGATTTACTTTGCGTCTCTGGTTCAAAGTTTGCAGTCATCACCAGCTGAAAGTGGCAGCCAGTTTCCAGTCCCATGCCTGGAGACTGGAAGATCAGCCTGGTTTGAGATCAGTGTCAAGCTCAAGTTCTTTGATTTTTGGCATGTGTGACAAAGGTTCCAATATGTCAGTACAAACATGAGATACATCCAGCAAAGACATAATAGTTTGAGAATACCATATTAACTACAGCCTTTTCCTCTATCAGCATAATACCCTTTATTCCATGGCCCTTAGTTTTTCCTTGCATTAAAAACAGGGTAAATAATACTTCTGACTTTTTTTGAAAATTAGAATCACTTTTCCATATCCCAAATGATCAGGCATACACTTTACTATATGGGATTCAAATTATGTGAAAGCATTAGTCCCAAACACATTGGTGCTTTCTATTTAGTTGTTTAAAAAAGTAATCTTTTGCGTAATGAAGTAGGAAATAGGATAAAACAACAACAAAATAATCATTCAAGCCTCTTGAGAACTTCACAAACCATCATTTGTAATCATCATGGATATAATTTTTTTGAGAGTCTAAGAAGTAGAAGTATTTATAACATTAGAGTAGTTTGAAGACAGAACAAGCAGCTGTGTTAGATATGTGTTGGAAACCCTCAGCAAGTTTGCAGATGACACCAAGGTGACTGGTGTGATTGATACACCTGAGGGATGGGATGCTTGGACAAGCTCAAGGCATGGGCCCGTGTGTACATCAGGAGGTTCAACAAGGCCAAGTGCGGGGCAACCCCCAGTATCAGTACAGGCTGGGGGATGAAGGGATTGAGAGCAGCCCTGCCAAGAAGGACTTGAGGGTACTGGTGGATGAAAAGCTGGACATGAGTCAGCAATGTGCGCTCACAGCCCAGAAGGCCAACCATCTCCTGGGCTGCATCCAAAGCAGCATGGCCAGCAGGTTGAGGGAGGTGATTCTGCCCCTCTGCTCTGCTCTGCTCTGGTGAAACCCCACCTGGAGTCCTGCATCCAGCTCTGGAGCCCTCAGCACATGAAGGACATGGGCCTGTTGGAGCAAGTCCAGAGGAGGGCCACAAAAATGGTAAGAGACGTGGAACATCTCTCCTCTGGGGACAGGCTGATAGAGTTGGGGTTGTTGAGCCTGGAGAAGAGAAGGCTCCGGGGACACCTTATTGCAGCCTTCCGGTACTTAAAGGGGGCCTATAGGAAAGATGGGAATAGACTTTTTAGCGGGGCCTGTTGCAATAGGACAAGGGGTAATGGTTTTAAAGTAAAAGAGGGCAGATTTAGACTAGATCTAAGGAGGAAATTTTTCCCAATGAGGGTGGTGAAATTCTGGCACAGGTTGCCCAGAGAGGTGGTAGATACCCCATCCCTGGCAACATTCCAGGTCAGGTTGGACGGGGCTCTGAGCAACCTGATCGAGTTGCAGATGCCCCTGCTCACTGCAGGGGGGTTGGACTAGATGACCTTTAAAGGTCCCTTCCAACCCAAACTATTCTATGATTCTGTGATATCCAAAGATGGAGCTTGGAAAACCAGGAGCAGTGGTCAGCTAAAGGCTTTCACAGAGCTGCGAAGATTTCTAGAATGACATACATATAGTCTGATAATCATCAGTGGAATATCTTTGTACAAACAGTAGAGCCTTAGTTGTTCACAGTCCTTCACAAATACTGTTGTTTATTTATTAGTTACGTACGGTGCAGCTGTACCTAAGGGCTGACTTGGGAGCCCATTTGGATGCAGAATACATAGGATCTGTCTTGAAGAGTCTTAAAAGTGTAATAGATGTAGGTTTTTTAAAGCATGTAACATGAAAATAAACAAGGTAATGCTTGAATGTCATTTAGTTCTCTTTAAGCACTTTCAAGTGGGTTGCACAGCAGAGTAACAAGTAAATGAAAAGAAAAAAGTAGTGTAAGGGGTAGAAGAGGGCAGGGGAGGACAAGAACAGGTGTGGCTGTGGAGTGACACGGATATACAAGGTTGTGAGGAGAACAGAAGGGTTAGGCAGGCGAAGAGCGTGGAGGAGGTTTGTGCACGCACAGAGCACTCCTTGTCATGGTGCAGTGGGTCCAACGTCCCAGCGCAGGTGCAGCGAGTCCTCTGCATGGACACACGCACCAAGCTGCCGGGCTTCATGGGACACAGATGTAAGTCGGCAGTGTTAGCAGGATATGATACAATTTTCTTCAGAAAGACAGCTAAAACCTTATGCAATTTGAAGCAGCCTCTGTGTCTTAGCTCAGGTTTAGTATGTTGCCTACTACTACAGAAGCCTCTCTCAGGAGCTGGGACCATCTTACAACACAAATAAGAAATATTATAAATAGAAATTCATTATACAGTTGGATGTGATAAGGATCAGTAATAATAAATGCATGTTGGTTAAAACATAATGCTAAGGAAAATTCAGACTTGTATAACCTATATGCATTTGTGTCAGCTCAGCAATCTGAAAAATGCCCAGCTTGAGTTATTTTTTGAAAGGTAGAATAGTATCCTGACATTCCAGATTTAAATTCGAACACGGTCCTAGGTTCATACCCGTAAAGCTCATTTATGATGAACCTGGAAGGATATTGTATTAATGAATGCAGCTTACACACTACTGGAATACATGATGTGCCACAGATGGAGAGATCATGGAAGGATCAGCTTGAGATGCATATATTTTTCTGATACATTAAGCCAAGGGACTGACTACAGTTCAGTTTCTCATGCTGAGGTATTTTTGACGTATTTTTCCTCACGTTTGCTTGTAAAGACAGAATAAATTGCTCTTGACATTGGTAAACATATTTCTTCTGTCAGTCTGTGCCCCTTCCGTCTCTACATGACACCCCACAGATACAATGCACAGGGGAAACCGTGCTTAGTATTCTGCAGTGTTGGGTGCCTGAGAGCTCTGAAATGAGCTCTCCAGAAATTACTGCAGGGAAAAATAGACCATGCTCGTTTTCAGTGTACAAATATTTGCCTTTGTGAAGTGTAATGCAGTTTGGGAAAACAATGCTGATATCATTTTCATATGAATCTAGGATTCGTATATTATTGAGTGATGAAGAAAGATGAAGAGCTGAACCATCCAAATTATTCTAGGCAATAACATACTCCCTGGTCTGTGTTTGTCTGCATATATATATGTATGTGATGTTCTTTGTACGTATATGCAATCATGCCCATATACATTATATAGCTTGTTACCTCCAAGAAGCAAAGATCCTACTCCAGCATCCAGTGATGCTATCTGTAGTCCAGCCCTCCTCCTTTTGCCACACTCACTTTACTTAAAGATCTCATTTGAGACAGAGATTGTGTATAGGCCGGATGCTGGTCCTTTGCAAATGTAAATCCATTTCAAAAATTCATCGATGTTAATCTGTCACACAGGTCTTTCCTGCAGAATTGCCTGTCAAAGTCTCCTTTGCAATCTTGCTTAACAAGAACTTAAATGTTTAGGCTGATGGCGCGCTAAGGCCTCTGCCCGTCATGCTGACAAACACGGTTGTGGTGTTTCTTAGGATTTCTCTGCCTGTCTGTATTAATCTGCTGTCTCTAGTCTTCTATCGCATGCTTTTTTTGTTTTGCGTTTTTTGGCAATTTATACAGCTCTTCGGACAAAGGAATGTTGGTCCTTATGCATTAAGATAATGCAAATTAATAATAATAAATGAAAAGTGAACTCACTAGTAATGCACTCAAACAGGACGAGAAATGAACAGCAAAGTCTGAAGGAATTGAACTAAATTAAATCCACCAGACAAAAGAGAAAGAAATTCAGGAAAGATACCCTGCTTTTTTTTTTTTTCAAAGATAAAGAATGTAATCTGTTTTCTACTTGAAGAATAAAAGATTTTCACAATGTCCTTGTTGGCTAACTTAGGCATACTAAGGTACCAGAATTCAATTACTATTCTCCTCCTTCAAAGTAACCACTATGGCAACAAATAGGAGATTCGCAGCTGCCTACAGTGATGGTTTCACGTATTCAGGCTTTTTTCACCTGGAGAAACTTTGGAATTTAGATGAGATTAGAGCACTTGCAAAATATAAACTGCATGAAACACAGAGGACAGGCATTCTTTGCTCACAAAAACTATTGTGCTGAAATGCCACATGTATAGCTGAGCTGGTCTGCGCTCTGTGGTCCAGCTTCCAATGCCAAATTGCAGCTGAAAAGGCTGCAGTACGACCCTGCCCTTGCATCCTCCTTCTCCCTGCGGCCCCAGCCAGGGCAGAGGCAGCACACGAAGGGCAGCACGCCGTTCAGCATCCCTTGATTTCAAACCCACTAAAAATGAGTTCATTGATAAAAAGGCAAGCAGAAGCTGGTAGCTGGCACTCTGCAGCAAGCAGGGGTGGGGCAGAGCCTGCGGAAAGCGCCGAGGTGTGAGTGGGTGGCAGAGCTTCTCACGGGGGGGGCGGTGCCGAGTCCCCAGAGGAAGACAACTGTCATAACGCGGAGATCGGCACTGAATATTTGCAGTACGTAATCAGTTTAGGTTGTGTGGAAAGTGGGACCCAAACTCTGCTCCGCTTAACCCAAAACACTGCGTGTAAGATGCCTCTGCAAGCCCCGTTTCCATGGAAACAAACGTTAGCATCAGCTTCCCTCAGTAAAGTGAATCTATTAGACCGAGTTCAGTAAAACAGGTATTTTATCCCATTTCACTCGGGGAGAAGATAAGGATTAGTTGAAATTGGCACGTGGCATTATAAGAGCGTGATTTGATTATTCCTGCAGGGCTTTATAAGGTTGGGAAGTACTAGGCTGTATTACGTAGGTAGAACAATACCCATTTATGTTGAGGCTGACTCAGATGCATAACTCTGCCAAAGCCTTATAAATCTTACACCAAAAGGAGGACAAAATGAATTTGAACATATCTGCCCTCAAATTAGACTTTATTACTGACATGATCTTCCAAAAATAGGACCATTCTGATTTCAACAAGCAGAGGAGGTGTTTCAGTTGCCCTACTGCTGTCTTTTAAGGATTGGATCTATTTCCTACAAATAAACCTTCTTTCTTGCCACAACATTAAATTATTAAATAATCTAAGTCAAGTGAAAAGCAGACATTTTCTGTAATGATATTAAATAATAAAACTCTATCATCTCAAACATGGAAGAAATGTGGGATTTATATGGATTTTTTCTCAATATACATTACCAGAAACACTGCCTGATGGGTCTCTCTCCAAGCTGTCAAAGAAATGGCAAATCTCCAAGGAATATTGTGGAAAGGAAAAGTTTTTAAATAAATCAAAAGAGGTTTAAAAGCTATTTTCAAAGCATGGTGGATCACTGAAGTTTGACAGAATGAGTACAGTGTTTACTTAGTTTAAATGTGGCAATCTTAGTTAAAGTGGTCAGTAAAATGGCTAATGCAGAAAAAATGGAACAATTGTTCTCAGTAGACCCATTCTCTTTTCATACCTGTAAGCACTGGAGAACCAGAATATCTGTGGGACAGGGAGGGTCAGGTCCTGGCCCATGGATCATTAATATGTCTGGTAATTAGAAACTCAGCTGCAGAATCATTATTTTCCTTCTTTCTGTGAGACAAACCTAATAAAACTTCAGATCCCAGGCTGGATTTATGTAACTTGGTTTACAGTTAATGAAAAAATATTTTTTTATTAAAACCAAAGATAATTTGGCCCCAGAGACAGAAAAACAATTAAACTTCTATCTAATTTTAAGTGTGTTCTTGGTTCTTTTGAGGTAAGGTCTTGATACAAAATAAGAGAAGGCTGTACATGGCCTATTATGCTGACAAATATCAGCTTAACTCCTGGAATTTAGGATATGTTTTCACAGAAAATAAATTAAGCAGAAGCAAGGATGCCTCTCCTGAAGTGAAGGAGTGCTCTGGTGAAGTCAGGAACACTCTCCCCTCCCACCAAATCTTGCAGGGCAGAGGGTGCTCATCCTCCCATCAACATTATTAGCATCTTACAGAACTGATCCTCTGACAAGCCATGCCATCCTAGTGGGGGATTGCAACAGATATTGAGAGAATTAATGTCTTTTTTTAAAAGCTGAGGAAATTTTCCCACAGAGTCCAAATTTTCAGAGGCCTTCTGTGTAACACGCATATCTGTAAAGTTTTCAGGTAAACCTACACAGTCATTGTTCCATGTCATTATTCCTTCCCTTGCAGACCTCAAAGTATGTAATAATCCTAAAATCCTGTAAAAATGCACCCGTCTGTCAGTCTAAAGCAAATACATAGAAAAAACAATCATTTAAAATGCCACATAAGAAACAAAATTCTCTCTAACACAAATGAGGTTATAAGAGTCTTAAAGCTGTCTTAGTGTTTAACACAGCTAATTCTATTGGGGCATAACCTGATCTCCTACCCTGCAACAATATACTGTTTATAACCTGCTCTTTTAAATCAGTTCCCGATCAAATCCATCCCCAGTTCATTAAAAGTTATTCTACAAGAGTAGCTAATAAAAGAACTAATTGGGACACCGGCCAACATCTCCCAGCTTCTTGATAGAGTTCTGACATTTTAGTACTTTTAATTAAGTGTATGTGCCGGTGTTACAGTGTGCAATAAATTGTTCAATAAAGACATGGAATACATTTCATAACACTTTCTGGGGAGGGGACAGATTTTTATTTTGTTTTTGAAACAGATGGACAAGGCCCTCTTAAAGTTCTGATCTTGAACAAATGCACCAAATTTTGGAAGCTTCTCTCCTCCTCTTGGTCCCATAATCCAGCAAAATCTTTTTTCTGTTTCTCAAGTTTTCTAGATTTCACTGCCTGTAACAGAAGCATAAGACTATTTTTTTTTGTTAATTTTATTTCATTAGTGATACTCTGAGTGGACATCTGAAAATGAGAACGCATTCTGCAAATACATTGAATTTCTGTTTTGTTTCCAAAATGACTTCATATGTTTATTTCTCCTCTCTTTTGTGTTTGAGATGCAGAGTTTATTCTTCTTATGGCACTTGCTGAAATCTTTGTTCCCACTGCCATTTAGGCCAACAGAAGTTCTGCAGCTGACCTCTGTGCAAGCAGACTCAGCCTGCACCACAGGTATGTGCAAGCAATGGAACAGATCGTGTACAGAAAATGGGAGGGTCCTAAAATCACTAAGGTCATCGCAGTCCTGGTGCAGGTCTTGCTCATGCCCTTTCTACCCACACAAAACCTTGTTGCTTGACATTCCAGTGACCCCTCCCAACTGACACAGCTGGAGTTTGGGCTAAAACTTGGACTAGTAAACCAACCACCTCATAGCAAAGACAGATGCGCACAATGCCACATACGATCTGACAGGCAGCTCATGTCTTCCCGCTGTTCGCTTCATAAACCAGAAGAAGAAACAGGGCTTTCTGTAGCTCAGGAGGAAGGAAGCACCAAAACCACTCAGGCCAAGGCAACACAAAGACTTGTACAACATGCTGCAAGGACTTCTAGATGCACAGCAAGCCTGCAGTGTGGCTCTGCATATCCAAGTGTGATCCAAAGGGTAGGTTGCTCACTCTCACTAATTTTCGGTACAGTTATAGTCTGAAGGCCATTGTCATGTAATAAATATTTCCTGAATTCAATCAACTAAGTGATTTCAATCCATTTCCATTTCAATCCATTTATTTTGACCACAAAACCACCACAGGAGTTTTCTTTTGTTTGACCTTCTCAACTGAGAATCCAGTGACCGGGTAGATAATAAGCCACTTCCATTTCACACTTAGAGACTGGGTATCAGCCTGCATCCTTGCCTCCATAGTGTATGCATGTAGTTTAGAATAAGTTGGAGGAACAATGAGGAAAGTTTGTTCTGTGTCTGCATATATCTTTTTAATATTGCTAAAAAATGTTATTTCATGTCCAGCATTGCCTGCAGGATACTTTTTATAGGCATATAAGTCAACAAAAGGAAGTTCAGTGATGTTTAAAACAGAGCTTGGTACTTCATCTGTCAAAGTTTTAACCATTTTTAAGGGTTTTTGTATTCTGAACAAGGATAACTGACTGTAATTATTATACCACAGCTTGTAATGAAACAATTAAAGGAATAAAAATTATGGATTTGAGCTACATTTGTCTGTCGACTGTTACCTCTGTCCACTATCATGCTAAAAATCCTAGACAACACTAACAAAATTTAGGTTAAGGAAGATGATAAAGCGATTAGTATCTGATCAGGCATCTATAAACAAGTAATGTAAAAAAAAGCTTTTTTTAAAACCTTAATTACTTTGAGAGAAAATCCTTCTTTGCACACAGAAGGACAGATCATGTGCTAGCTCTAATTTATGCTGATCCTTATATATTGTACAGTAGGGATCTGCCTTATCCCTTGGCTGTCTCTGCATGACATGCAATTTTTCACGGTACTTCCCAGTGATTTTCAGAATCCAGGAGCAATTCAGCATGGAGAACAATGGCAAGCAAGTCATGGTGAGTTTTGTCTGTTCGTGGCAATGCAGTTGTGTTATCTTCCAGCAATATGAAAAGAAATTGCATGTTATCATGACTACCACTTGCTCTTGTAACAACTGTAAAGCAGAAAATAATTTCTACCTTGTCTTTCACAATCTAGCTATGTCTCCCTTCTAAAACAATTTCTATCTTTTCTCTCTCTTCCATTATCTCTTCTATATCATCGTAATTCATTAAGGAGATGAAGCCGTGTAACTCCATGTATGACAGCTAGCAGACTTATTCTATCAAATACAAAATGTTTCTTCATTATAACTTTTATGTTTATAATCTCTCTAAAAGCACTGCAAAATCTTTGGGTGATATTACTGGAACAGTAAGCTTGGTTATTTTAGGTATATGTTCATATTTCAAGATTAGCATGGGAAATTTTTTTAATATGGCAGTTACTATAGTGACAGTGACAGTTTCAGGGAGGAAAGATGGCATTGTGATAAAGATATTGTACTGAGATTCAGCTCAAATTGTCAGGAACTCTTCAGAGAGGGTCACTTACATCTTTTTATTTCCCACTATTTTTTATTGTCGTGGCAGTGCTCTAGTGAACAAGTTATTGACCTGAATTGCAGGAGTAGAGCTGGCTGAGAGTTGTTCTTTCATTCTGCAGAACTCTTCCACATTTAAAGAAATGTTCTTATATGTATCAAAACAAACCCAAATCTCTTGAAAGCTATTTTGTGTAAGTAAAATAAACCATCCCAGCAAACTCTAATGCTGAAGACCCATGCTTTGTGCAGAAGGGGGCCTTGATCCTAGGCTGCCAACCTGTCCCAAAACAGCTCACAGTGCTACAGTATTGAGGAAGTTCTGTGTTTTTTCTCATTTTGAAAAATAATTTCATTCTGGATTTAAAAAAAAAAAAACACCCAAACTTTTTCTGGCAAGAAATTTGTCATAACTGACATGTTCCTATGAAAAGTTGAGTTTCTAACGATTTGGTATTTTTGCAAAGACATTTTTTTCTTAAAAAAAACCCCACCTGTAGCCTGAACAACTACGCAGGTCATTTTACAGATATCTAAATAAAAGATGAGAGAGAATTGATCTGTATTGATTTCCTGAAGCCTATATGTATGTGCAATTCTACAACTTTATAAGCCTGAAATCTAATTCAGGCTTGGTCAGAACATACCTGTTTACATGTCACCTTTTCATCCATAACTAGCAAGCTACAGAAAGCCTGTACTCATAGTTGCAGCCAAATATTCTCCTCATGCTTGCCCAAGATGCAAAGATAGAGCTCTGTAGTCCAAACCTCTCCAACACACACCATGTAATGGGGCTGCCATCTCACAATGAATTGTCAATGCCCATGATAGTTATTAGAGTAGCCATGGTATTATCGGTGATGGCCCAGGTGGTCCATTCTTGCCTCTAATGACAGTAATACACTTGTCTTAAAGTGTGACAGAGCCTTTGACACCCTGAATTTACTGTCCATATGGAATCATTCATGGCTGTTGGCAGCTGAAATGTTCATGGCTAAAGTCCCAGTGACAGCTGAGACAAGGTTCAGGCTGCTGATCTTTACTTCATTTCAGTAGCTGATTGCCAACTTAGAGTTGGTAATTAGCTACGTGAAGCATTGCTGCCTATGGCCTGCAAGTGTAAGATATCAGTGGAGAACAGCCTAGCAGAGGAGTGCAGGATGCTGGTCACCAGCCTCAGCTACGCAGCACCAGAAGTCACTGATTTTTTAGTTGCCTCCTGAACAAGACCATCATCCACCTGAGTGAGCTGGCGTGAAGTTTTAAGACCAAAAGTTTTCCCAGTTACAGCTGAGAAACCAGTTTCTTATACCTTCACCTCTTAGCTGCCTGTGAATACTCCAGGGAAAAGTCTATCAGCTCATCTTACACCACCATGGTGTCTATTGAACTGTTTAACGTTGCCCTGGAGGAACTGGAAGTGTCAACATAATCAACTACTGCATCTCAGAAAGTAATCACAGAGAAGCTTTCTAGGTTATCTCTGTAGTGAGGTCTTCAGGACAAAGCCTCTGTCCATCCCCTGTGCACCCACCCAGCAAGAACAGTAGGTTCCAGGGTGTTGTAATGCCACATGGTAATCTTCTGGTAACACCGCTGTATCCAGAAAAAACAGGATCTTCTATGACAGGGGTGTTGGTCTTTGGCAACATGAAAAACTTATTTCCCATTTTTGTTTTTTCATCTTGTGTCCTTGGTAACTCTGCCTCTAACAGGACAATGATGACAGGCTCTCTTCCAATGCAGGATAAAAAAACCCGATTTCCTTATTGCCACATAGTGTTATTGGACTGGTGTGATGACGATACTGTTACAAAGGTGATTCAGCTCATGTGAACAGTGTTGGCATTATTACCATTTGGCGTGGAGCTGAAAGGCCTAAAAATCTGATTATGCTGAAGTGTTTGAATAAGGGATTCGGGACACAGCCCTTAGAGCATTATAATCCTGCTCAAGCACAATGTGACTTAAAAGCCCACTGTTCCATTTCAGTTGTTTCCTCCCTGTGCCTGGAAACCTTCTCTATCCTTCAGACCAAAGTGTACTTCTTATTTTGAATAAGGTGATATAAGGTCAGAAAGAAATATTGTTGTCGTCTGAGCTTACTCCACAAATTAGCTTTTCAAACAGCTACAGAATCAGAGCAAGTCTCTGTTGGTTGCGCAAGCAAGGAGTAAAATGACTAGTGTTTAGGTCTTGAGAAAATAATTCCATCTGAGCTGGTCTTCAGCCGGATCTGTATTGTTTAGTAAGACGGGTTCAAATGGGTCACGTTACCTTGGGTGAGCTGGTTCACAGTGGGGCCCTGTTCTGTGTACAAGCTCTGCAATCCATCAACAGAGGAAGATGAATGCTTGAAATGGGCAGCTACTTTATAACAGACTAATAAGAATCTGTTATAAGGGGGAGGCCACAGTGGGAAGAAAATGATGAAGATGATTTACGGTGCCGTAGTTTTTAGAGGCCTGTATAATTTTTAAGGCCCTAGAGCAATGGGTGTGATAAAACACACATCCAGATACCATCTTGCCCTGAAGACCTTGTCTACATTAAGTCCCCTGATGCAAAGTTAAGGGTGTAAGACAAACACCCTAAAACACAAGCTTCGCAGTGTGTCACTGAAAGCACCATCTTACTGTCATTAGTGCTCCACAATACTCTCTTGGGGAATCTGGTGAGGAAGTTTAGAGTTGGTCCTTGAACAGCCACCTCCTCTCACTGCTAAACAGGGGTTGTGGGAGATGTTCAAAGGCACCAGTGTAGCTTGGCTCTAAGCTCTGGTTGTTGATTTTCTTGGGACTCTGTTTTCATTCCATTACCTTTTGTTATATTAGTATCTTTTGGATCACTTTGCTGATTTGACAGGCTGACATGTACAATGGTGTGCTTCTGGGTTGAGTTATTTCTTTTCTGAAAGGTTCCAGGACATTGTTTCAAGCAAAATCTTTTCCTGGTTCCTCTGGTATCCTAAAGAGTCTTTTGGAAAATTTCTGCTTTGCCATGCGCACAAGGCCATGGCACAGGATGAGGGGACGAACAGGGCTCTCATGTCCACAGCACTGTTGCCTCTCTCTGCGGAAACAGATGTTACAGCGCTTGTGCGCTCCCAGGGCCGGGCCTGCAGGAAAGATGGTGGGGTGGGAGAAGACTCAGGAAAATGCAGCTGAGAAAGATTTACTACCCTGTAATCTGGTGCTTCCCAGATTACTGAGATGTTTTATAAATTTGTCCTTATTAGAGCTATTGTCAGCCCAGCTACTGGACCCAAAGTGAGTCCTTAACGCAAAAGAATGACAAGAAAAATATATTTTAATCAATTCTATTTTAATTTTACCAGGTCTGTAATAACTGTCATAGAATTGTTCTTTTTGATCCCTCCCAGCTACGTAAAGAAGATCTGAGAGGGTTTCTGTTTTGCTTCTCATCTTAGAGACCTGGGCTACCAGTTCTGATGCAAGCTCCCAGTTCTGGGCCTGTATTTCATCCAGTGACTTAAATAGTAAATGCATGAGGACTCCTAGGATCAAGGATGGGATTGGGTCTTAACCAACGGGACTGAGACTTAAGCATGGTTAAGTCAGTACTCTTCTTTTTACCCCTTCACATCTTGCATTCCTATCTGCACAGTGGACCAGCATAAAAATAGAGCTGGAAAATAAGACCACCACAGTCATATCATTAGAACCACCACCCACACTGAGAAGGTGGATTGAAAATTATTTAGATTGAGGAATGCTTAGAACAGAGCTCTCCCCAGACCAAATATTTATCCTGCCAGGCTGAGTGATTGCTGCCTCCTATCCTCTAATTTATTCCCAGTTTGGCACCTATTCCCCCAAGAGATCAGAGAAAGGCCTGTTCAGACACAGCCTGTGCCTGAGGTTTCCTGTGGGTTAGTCCTCGGCATCTCCCTGCACAACATTCAGGATCACTCCATCATGCAAGTTCCTCAGCACCTAACAGAGTTAGGAGAAGGAGCTAAAGATGCCATCTGAGGTACCTCTGTGTTTGTTGCACTAAAGTGTTTGTCTTTTAATCATTTCAACATCTGAATTGGAAGGCGAGGGTTGGATTCATCTCACCCACGTTAGACCATCTGGAAGATAGATACTTGGTCCTGACTAATCATTTCAGCTCTCTCTATGTGCAGTGATGACATATAGGTAGCTCCAGGGATCAGTTCTCATCTACCTCGGATACCTATTTTGGTGAGATCTGAATCTGCCTCTGCAACAGCCTGTCTCTCTGCAGTGATTTCTTAGGGAGATTGCATCATTAATTCAGAGTGGATCTCCACTTTTAGGTGGGTTAAGGTGAGTGGGATATCATTAATTTCTATAGTACTCCATCAAAATATGGTCCATTGTAGCCCATACATGATCCACAGTGGACAGTATTCAGTGCCTACCACATACCAGATTGACAGTGCACAGCTGCTAATTTTTCTGAGAAGCTTTCAGTTAAAAATCCATCAGAACTGATTCGATATAGATATTGGATTATAAAGTACTAAGCCCTAACAGCATGTTCCTGTTCAAGTTAGATGGGAGATGAAAGGAAACAGAGAATATGGTGGACCAGGTTCTACACATCTACACATTAGCACACACAGCACAACAGACAGACTCTCCTGAAGGAGAAATGAGGTGGTTGTAGCTTTTGCAGTGGTTGAAGTTTAAAAGAGGGTGTTTTACAACACTCTCCAGACATAACTATGCATCTATACATATGTAGGACACTGAAAGAATGTGGTGATTTACTCAAGGGCAAAATGATACCCCACTAAGCTGTTCATCCTTTAGGCACTGTGAGATTATGCTGTCTTTTCCACCGAAGCTTTACTTGTGGAATTTAACCAGATCTAATGCACTTGCTATTAGACAAACACTAGGAGTTACAGTACCATAAAGATGCAAAGAAGGCTGCTTAAATCAGAGAGATCTTACCATATTAGGAATAGCTGTATTTACTGCAATTGAAGTCTTTGGGTAGTATTTAATAATATTAACAGGTAGTTTTCATAGCTTTAAAGGATATGCAAAGGTACTTTGATGTCTTTAATATCTGAGGAGAAGGGGATCATGCACGTAGTTTGTGTAGAAACTGTTGCTTTCAAAAATCTCTTTAATTATAAAACAATTCTGATGTTTGAGACTAGGAAGCTTATCTATTAACTAGTTTGATTATCTCAGAACAGGAGCTAATGGCCCAAATCCTCTTCTGGTACCTGAAGGACAAAAATAATTCAAGAACAGTTTGCAGCGGTGGCTGTAAGCCATGTCAGTGCTGCTTGGTCCTAGACCAGCTGTATGGTGATCTACTTTCCAGGTTCAACACAGTAGCCTCAGGGCTGCTCTTGCTGGTACCAGTTTCCCAAATCCCCAGCATCACTGCTGTGATTGCGGAGAGCACAGGGAGACACGTGGAAGGCATGGGGGTAACATGCCCTCACCAAGAAGAGCCCACATGCTGAAGCATTCCTCCAAGACCTGTGCGAAGTCACCTATTGAATTAGACTGGCAAAAGTTGCTTAGATTTAACAGATTTTTCATTTTGCCTTTGGAGTGCCTCTAGAGGCTTTTTGTGTGACACTGTTGTCCTTTGTATGTTTTTGTGTGCAATGGGGTTGTACTAATTAATATTGATCACTGTGTTTTCCTGTAGCATTCCATTGTGATGGGAAAGCTGGGATACAAAGAGTTTTCAATCATTATTTGGATATCTTATACATGAGATGCTTTAAAAATATTTCTGTGATGTAATTAAAAACAAAAATAGAAATGAAAGTTTTATTTTCCTTCTCTGAATCCCTCCTTTTTTCTCTGACAATCATTGATTAATTTAATTCTCTGCATTTTGCAACAAGAGGTGACATGACTGTTTTGTCTTCAAAGAAGATGGGCACTGCAAAATCTTCATGCTCCTGGGCGAGTATCCTGATGTTAGCGCAGGTCTTGGAATGAGGCACATATGTAAGTTAAGTGTGGATGAGAGATGTTTAATGCAGTATAGAGGAATTTCTTTACTGCTTTTAGTAGTCTATGAAGCAAATTTGCACTAGAACTGGCTGGGATGTTTCTGAATAAATGACAATTTATAAAATGCAAATGTTTTGCAAAGATGTATCAACACAATTTTAAACAGAAAAGAGAAAGATTTTACCAGCATGGTCACTGAAGTACTGGCCTTAGGAAGTGGGAGGTGCCCAGCCAAGCTCTTTTAATTTCTTCAAGAACTTTCGCTCGCTGCATGTAGATCTAGATTTGAAGCTTTGTCCCATACACTGGGCCATGTCCTAACCATTTAGACATCCATCTTCTTGCTGGAATTGTCAATATTTTCACTCAGTTGAGCTTTAATGAATCTCTTTGAAAGATTTTAGTTTCATTCCTCTGTGTACTGGAACTAAGTTGTAAAACCGCAGTAGATGCCACCAAACAGATTGATCTCCTTTGAGTTTGTTCTGTTTAGAGTGGATGTAGATGGGTTTATGTATGGGAATAATTTTAAGAGTCTTTCATGGTGTCATTCCAGAGATACATACTTGTAAATGTAAATCGTACCTGCTTACGTTGAGCCTTAGTAAATACGAGAATCAAACATGTTTTAGTTTGTTTCTGGTATTAGCTAACAACAACTCTTTCCAGAGCAAATGCTTTTTCCTACAAACACTCATAAAAAAGATACTCAGCAAACATCATAATCTTAGTAGCAGATTTTCTGTACATAAAATTATAACAGTTTTCCCATGAAAGTGTAATATCTCACAGTATTACAGGCCCAGAAACAGAAGCTTTATCCTTTTGAGTACCAGAAATCTGAAGCCTACCAATGGAACCCATAGCTAATTGTCTGCCTAGGTCTCAAGATAATGCACTCAGAAGGCATAAGGCAGAGGTTTTTTCAGATATTTTATGCAGTACTGTTACAGATAAATCATCTCAATTTATAAGGAGAAGGATATGAAAAGTAGCTTTAGTAGCATTTTTAAAAATCCCCTTAAATATTGCGCTCCCTCCCCTCTCCATAAGATATGTGACATCTCCCAGTGTCATATGTTCTGCCAGGGGGTGTGAGAATTTTGCATATGTAAGTTTTGTATGAATTACATAACTGATTCATGGTTTGCCACCTACATGTATATAACTATCCAAAATCTTGTGATGTTACTGCTATGTGTCATCAAATAATTTAATATTGAACTACAGGAAGTTTTATATTGAACCACAAAGTCCTTATCAACTTCTTTGAAAAAAATAACTATGATGTATAAATATATATACATGTGTTTCCTCTCTTGTTTTAGGCTTCAATTTTGTTCATGAATGTCCCTTGATATTCACTGCATGAACATCTATCAGTAAAAGTTCTGCTCCAGATCACACAGAACACAATGTGGGAAACTTCCGCAATGGAATTGAGTAATTTGTATGAAGATTAATACTTGTGTCTAAATCTTGACAGTGGCCTTTTAATCACATTTGGAACAAAACCATCCAGAGGATGAGAAAAAGGGTTAATGACACATCTCCCCTAGAAACAGCTTGGACAAGCATGGTTCACTATGCAATTTGATTTTTAAAAAACAGATTTATAGATTACATCTCACTGAATAAATTATTCCTGTAAATATAGAGAAAATAGCTATCTTTCCAACAAGAAGCAGCTGTGTTTTTCCAATACTATTAAAATTTAAATTAATACTAAGAGGAACAAAAAATGAAGGGAGTAAATGGATTATAGACATTACTTGTTCCAAATTACATAATTCCACCACAGGCTCTGCACTAAGTATTTATGGCAAAATGATACTTCAGCTTTAAACTATTATCACTGAGCTCTTATTTGTATTTACTGTAAACTCTTCTCTACAGAATTGGTAATCGCTCTCATGAACAAAAGAAAGAAGCAAAACTCAACATGAATAAAAAGCTTTTAGTTTAAAAATGTGATTAATTAAATCCCGGCTCTGCTCTTCACAGATTTCTTTCATGAATGTGATGGCCAGTAGGGACCAGTATAATCAGTTGGTCTGACCTTCTTTGTCTGCAGACTCTTGCTTAGAAGCTGGATTAAAGCATGTTTTATAGGAAGACATATAATCATTCTTGAAGACCTAAGGTTGTGATGAACTTACAACATCCTGATAAGCTGATCCAATGTTTAACTACCTTCACATATAGGAAATTACATCTCATTTTAGGGTCCAAAGTTGGTTTTTTTGCCCTCTACCTTCAGTTCCAGCTATTGGATGTTCCAATGCCTTTGAAAAACCCACCCCTATGTGAACAAAAGCTTTGTTCATGGATCAGATCTTAAAAAAATCCAGTAGTACTCCTCAGTCTCCACATCATAAATTGTGTCTTTCGTGACCTGAATTATTTGTGGGCCTCTTTGTATGCTCTGCAGTTTCCACATTGTTACCCAAAAGGGGCTGTCAAAAGTCAGAAACAGGCTTCTAGTAATGGTCCTAGCAATGCTGTGTTCAGAGGCAAAGTGCCTTCCCAGCTTATTCTAGTATTATCCTTGGTGCATCTTCAAGCATCTTATTAAATGCCATGGCCACAGCATTGAAACAGGTCAGTGAAGAGGCACTTGGGCTTTTCTAGTGACTACTTCAATGAGTCTCTCACCTGTAAGCACAGCTGGTGTTCTTTGTGCCCAAATGCACTACACAGCACTTGCCTGTATTAGAGTATGTTTTCCTGGACTGTGATCAATAACTTCTCCCTAATCTCATTATTTACTGCCTCACCCACTGTGGCATCTTTATTCTATGGATATGAACTATATGGTCTACGGTTCCTTAATGAAAACATCAAATAACATTGGAACAAACTCTTCTAGGAGGTTTCAGTAGACACTGTGGGTGCTGGATGTAAGACTAAGTATGAGGTTAAACTATTTCATTAGTATCTTAATGTGCAGTCCAGAATGGAGATCAGCTTTTTACCACTCCATCAGCTCTCCCTCACTTTCAGGAGTCTTTGCTCCTCTCAGCATTTGTAGAAGTTTTTGAAACAGATTTTTTCTTCCTCTTGACTTATCTGCATAAAGGTGACAGATGGGTTGAACCTTTGAACCTATCTTAATAAGTACCTTAAATACTTTCAGGTAATGATGTGAGCAAGAGTCTAACCTAATTTGCATGCTCGCTGGAATACCTCTCCAGTCTGTTTTAGTAATGTGTGGTTTAGGGTATTCTTCACACGCACTACATAGGCTAAAACCTCCCTCTCTTTCTAATACTTTGTGCCACACAGATTGACCAAAGGGCAGGATTTAGACATGGTGTTGTCCTTGAGGCAGTGATTTCACAGCCAGAAATACAGGAATTACATTCTCCTCCCCTTTAATATAGAAGATTTACCACCAACACAAAAGCCTGTGAGGTATTTTCCTCCTCTACCTCTAATGACACAGATGCATAAAGTTCTTAGCCTGAAAACCTGAATTTACCTCTGCTTCTCTCTACATGTAGGATGAATGATTCATTTTGTTCTCTGATGCTGTTTCCAACAGCAAAACTGTTACATAAAGGCATTCAGGCCTTCTGCTTTTTATTCAGCTTTGGGAATTTCTCATGCTCACCACCAAGGCCCAGGCAGAGTAACCTTCGGCTGATTTTGAGTCAAGTGTCAGCAATGCACACAGAGATTATTTTTTTATATTTGTGTTATTTTTCCTTAGTAGTGCACCTTCTGATATTTAACAGAGTCATCCTACTTCAAAATTCAATGTTTAAGCTAAATACTGTTTCATCTTGTCCATGAAGATCTCATTTCATATCGACATGAAATTTACTCAGTCCCAGTTCAAGAAGACTGTCCTGTTCAGGAGGGAACTAAGGCATCTGTTTAAATTACAAGACTGTCAATGGGAAGAACGTACAAAAGTTTAACTAATGAATAGGAATGGACCACCCTGGGAATAGGTTACTCCCCAAAATAATTAGATTCATTCTTCTTATTCTTCTTCTTCTTGTCCATTTTTAAAAAAAAAAAAGCATATATATTTCTTTTAACTGTGAAGTTCTTTGTCTTAATTATCTTCCTGGTTCTCATCAATATTTTTTATTTCTACTCGTGAGTTTTATACTTGCCTGTGGATTCAAAGGTACTTCAATACGTATCCTCTGACTAGGCAGGCCCCGCACACAGGTGGCATCTGTTCAACACAGTGAATCTTCACAGAGCTGAGGGCTGACCTGTGTGGAGATGGGTAATGGGCAGCTGCGGTCTTCTTTTGCTTCCTGAGCCAGGTTTCCTTTCTTTGTAATACACTAGGATGCTGCTTTGCTCCTACCAAAATGATGAACCATTCCTGACAAGGTGATTTCCCATAGGTGAAACTTTCTCATTTATTAACACTTATTTTGACTTTGGAAAACTGATAGTTAGGATATGCTGAGATGGTATACCTGATGCTTTCTACTCTTGCCTCTGAGGCAGGAGAAAAAAAGCCAGGAGTAATGGACCACTATGAAATTTAGTTTGGGAAGTGCTATTAATATGCTTTATATAAAATCAAACAGGTATTTCAGTGCACTGTAAGGTGTTATTGAAACAGATTAAAGGCACTCATCACAGCACTCTAGATATCACACTGTTCTCTGTCTATGTGTTATTAAATAGAGTTGTATATATGACAAATATATTCTCTAAGCATTCAAATGCTTTGTTTTGTTTGGGGAGGAGGGGATATGCAGCAAAACAGCACCATTGGGCCATATTTTTAGCTGCTACAAATTAACATAGCTCCACTGGGAGCAGTGCCAGGAATTTAAAATTAATGTCGAACTTACAGTAGAATCAGCTACTGTGGTACTTCAATGATATGGAGGGCTGAGGTGTAGGAAATATTTGAAAGAAAGCATAATAGATTATCTGGGGATAAGCTTTGCTTCAGTGCCAGGTGAACTGAATAAAATATTTCAAGCTGTGAAATACCGAATGTCTGTAATATGTTTCAGTACTGGCATTATAAATGCCCTATAGAGGAAAAGCTGGTGCATACAAAAAGCATACCTCTCTAATACAGTAAAATTCCTTGTCTGCAGACTCTGAAGTAATGGCTAAAAACCCTGTTGTTTATAATCAGCATGGGGCTTTGCATATTCTTTAATGAAATCCCTGTTAAATAAGCCATATGGTCATTACACTACGGTTTGAAGCAAGAGGAAAAGTATTATCCTGAATCAGAAATCAGATAAGAGGCATAAGGTGAAACAGTTAACAAATTTTCTCTTTCAAAAGAGAATGAGATAGCAAGACTTGTGTTTTAAAATCAGGTAATATTGGAAAAAAAACAGTTTGGATCTGTAATATTTTTAAAAAGCTAAGAAGTATATATACATATACATATATATATACACACATATACATATACCTACATATACACATATATATAGAGAGAAAGAAAGGTACTTAACTATTCACACAGTGTGGCTGAATATTAAATTAATCCTATCAGCACTGAAAAAAATATTTGGCACCATGGAGGACAGGTCAATGGAGTCATTGCTATCCAATGTGAGGTCCTAAAAGCAAAGTTAGAATATTGAAGGAACAGAGTAGAAAATACAACTGAAAGTAATCTAATATTGTGAAAATCAATCTTTCCTGGAATGCTGTGCTCAGCTTGCCTCAGTAGAGATATAAACAGGAAGAAGAAGGGTTCAAAACTGGGTCAGTGACACCACAAACACTAGTGGAACCCATCACCACTAATCATCATTAAAATCAAGACAAAAAAAATTATTAATCTTATGGTAAATGAATGATGAAAACATCAACAATTATAGCAAACAAGGCACCATCACAACTCTGACAGAGCAGAATACCACATAAGGGATTATCAGGGCCAACAAGAGTTCTTTTCAAAGGTCGTAAGTAATTTGTCCCAGCTGCTTTCAGTTCACTGGGTGCTCCACCAGCTGGCTGGACAAGCCCCATCTCTGTAAACCAGGCACAGGAATTGAGTCCTTGGTAACATACCCAGCGCTGGCTGTAAATCTCAAAATGAAGAAAATGATTATGGAAAGGGAAACTGAGGTGCTGAAGTAATTCCTTGATTTGTAAAGGGGAGGATTCTTAGCAAAAAAACCCCCACATATGGAGGGCGTGATACCCATCAAACATCTTAGAACTAAACAAAAACAAAACAAAATCATAATTCTGAAAGAAAAAACAAAGCCTACAGCCCACTAGCTGGTTCAACTGCTGCCAGGTTGGTGTGCAAAATCCACTCCTACATGAACTCATCTCAGGCATTACCGGGAGCAGGAGCCCAGTAACGAAACGCAAATAATTTTTATTCATTTCCACCACGAATTATGGCCACACCTTAGGGTTCTGATTTTAGCCCTTTAGAGAGAATTCAAATGAGGCATTTCACTCATTTAAGATGCAACATTAATGTGCAGCCTTTTCTGGTTTCTTTAACGTACAATTATTTCTTCCTTGATAACATTCAATTAATTGGTGAGATAATGAAGTAGCTATTACCCAGGAATTATTATGTAACTTACATTATCTTGTCTTAATACAATGAGAGATATTAAAGTCAGAAATCTTTTGTTTCTTTGCTGTTTTCAGCTCTTTTGCAGGTTCATTTTACACACTAAATATTCAATATTGTAAAAAACTTCTAAGTCTCAGTCATTTTAACTGATGTGGTGTTTTAACAGCACATCACTAATTTGCTCAGTGAATGTTTGTTTTCTTCTTAATAATTACAAATATGCATGTAATGATACACTGGTTTGATTTCATTATGTTACACAGGCTTTCTAAAGCTGTTGCCTAAGGAGTATAATACAATCTGCTGAGCCCTGGGCAGAGTGATTTACAGACTGCTCTACATTAACCTGTACTTCATGCATCACTGTGTGTTTTCCTCTCCTAATTAGAGACTAGCCAATTATACTATTTATAATTACTTAATATGACAAGAATTTATGTAAAGAGAGATTAAATAAGGAGAGATTTAACAAAAACACAGAGCACAGACTATACATTTAATTAGCAGAGCAATACATTTCAGGATACTAGGATCTTCAAAATGTGCTTTCTATTAGTTCTTTTGTTGCTTGAGACCACTTTCTCCAGGTGGAAAACACTCTGGCATAGTCACAAAACCCCCTCAGAGTCTTCTGTAGAAAACATTGACACAAAGTCTTCTTGATTTGAATAAATATGTTGATGCAGATAACAGTATTTTGAGCTCTACCTCTTAAGAAACAGGAATAATTGTTCCATATTCAAAGCTGTCACTAAATTCTGTTACAATACAGGATTATTGAGGGGGTGGCAGCATAAGACCTTTTCAGATTTCTTTACATCAGTTTCTTTGAAGGTAATTAGATTATTTATTCATACTGAAATTTGGGGGAAAGGGGGAAACCCTGCAAAAAGTGGGTTTAACATTATGAGATCAGATGTGCTCTTGCTACTTTCCTGTGGAGCAAAACTGTTTCTAACCTAGACCAGACCAGAGCTGAGTGCTTCAGCTTTTTTTTATCTTCTCCTTGCCCCCAACAGATTTTCTATTGCAGGGGCTAGAGTAACTCACCGTGGCTCAATAAGCCCAGTTCCTTGAATGATTCCCTCAGTAGCAAGCTTGTATTAAACTGCTAATTACACGGTTGTGCAAGTAGTTACTCCTTTGCTCTCTGAAGCAGTCTATCTGGATGATGCAGGTTAAAAAAAAAAGTGCTTAAATATAGTGTTTTCCCTACCTCAAGTCATACTGACAGAACCAGGCTAGGTTGCAACTGTCTGTGACAATAACGCCAACAGATCAGAGCTGAGCATCGGTGAGTGTGTGAGGGGAGAGATGATACCCTGATCCTCTGCAGCCAGTTCAACACATCTTACCAAAGCAAAGGTCCTAGCAAAGGAAAATGTTTCTGTTCTGTTTTCAAAATATTTCTAGCTTTTCTGAGCTCATCATATCTGCAAAGTAAATCACAGGATAAAAACTGTTTTGCATAAAATCTGATCTGGAAGTATCTTGGGAGGGACAGAATAAGATTTACATTCAACGGCAGAAATGCAATATATAAACAAAGCCATGAAATTTTAAATGCTAGCACAAGTAAAATGAAGAAGTGTTTGAAAGAGCCGAGATAATAAATGTAAAGCAATATTACATTTCCAAAATGAAAAACAAGAAGCTCTGGACATTTTCAAAAGAGCTAAGCAATAAAGAGCATAACTCATCATTTGCCAGCACCTTTTTGGAGTGCTTTCAAACACTCGTCTCTAACATTGCTCAACCTATAACATTTACACAAATACAAATGGACAAAATGTACCACCATGAAACTAGGGGCCGAAATCTCCCTCATGTTGTGGCTAATCTGTGCTACGGCTTCCCAGAGATGAGGGAGAGACAAGGCCCTGGGCAAGTCCTCCAGATGAAGAAGCATAGGGGGTCCTTGTGGCCTCCCTCTTTATGCTGGTTCTGTACAGTCCCATTTTGCTCCCCAATAGACTGCTGTTCACTGAGACACCAACATGTACTACCAGTGAGCAGTGGTTACATATCAATTGTCCAGTGTAAAGGAGCATCAGAGGAGTCAACCTGTATTCAGCAAAGGCATGGATAATGTAGAAGAAATACAAATTAAGTTATAGCAGCATATGTAGTGTATTTACTTTTGAAAAATGTGTATATAGATTCATAGAATCATATAATCTTTGCGTTGAAAGCGACCTTTTAAGGTCATCTAGTCCAATCCACCTGCAATGAGCAGGGACATCTTCAACTAGTTCAGGTTGCTCAGGGCCCCATCCAACATACAGGTCTCCAAAGACAAGAGATGAAGCTTTAAGCAGTAGTGGGCAGACTATGGCTTCGTGTGGGCAGCATATATCCTTCAGCTTTGTCAAAAAGAAGAAGGTAATTGGCATTGTCCTTCTTCTGCTGGAAAGAGGGTGACTGAGAAAGGCACAAGAGCATTCAATTAGCAACTGTGTCATCTCCCCACAAGTAATTGAGAACCGGATATATGTATGTTGGTGGCCACATAATGCTTTCAAAAAGATAAGGCTGTATGTTTAACTTCAAAGACAGTTACTCTGCCATCTAATCAACATATTTCCTAATACTACCCAGTGCAATCTCTGTTGACTTTCTAGTCTACCAATGCATACCACTGTGAAAAGAATTCATATACTCTGTCCTAATTCAATATACTGGAACAAGGGACTTCTTTCAAACTCTCTAATGCACCTTCAGTTAAGAAAATACACAAAATCGGCAGTGACTTGCTACCAACGCAGTTCTGTTGCAAAGCAAAATGAGGGGACAAAGCCACAGACAGTTGGATTATGTCAGCCCTGTGGACTGATGGGGGAGTGTTGGAAGGACACACAGCAGGGAGGAAGCAAGGGAGTCTCACACTCAGGTTGCTCACTTCCAGATGTCTCAATAGCTGAGCTCTCAAATGGTATGGCTGACCTGAAAGGAAGGTCCGGCACTGGCTGGGACAGGTAGCACTGCTGGAGTTTACTGAAGTATGCTTTCAAAATAAAGACTTGTATTTGTGAGATTTAGAATAATGTTGTGGTGACAAAAGATTAAGGGAAGAAACAAAAGCTGTGAGCTCTGCTTTTGCTGCTCTTCTCCTCAGTGAGGTGGGTTCTTACGAATGCTTTAACTTGTTTTTGCAATAAGCTTTCCTCTCCACAAAATGAGGCTAAATAATGCAACTATTGTATGGATGCTATGAAAGACTGATGAAAGTTGCTATATAAAGGAAAACTACTAGTTTCACAAGGTGTTGTACAAGGTATGCCAAAGACTTTGGACTAATCACTGCTCTTATTTTTATATCATACTTCTAAAGTCTAATATTTCACAAGGGTAACCAAGATCAACATATAGTTTCTTTACTTCATGCTGTATGAAATGCACATGCTAGAAAGCTGACGGTTTATTTCATGTGTTACAAATATCACAGTGATCACACGAATACTGCCTTTGACACAAAGGATTTTCCTTAATAAAGGATGTTGTGTTTGGTGTATTAGTTTTGTTACCCCAATCAGTTTCTTGTAAAACATCATGTACCTTCCTAAATGTGCTGAGAAGATTTGTGCCAGATACTCTGGCTATTATTCTAAAAAGCAAGCCTCCTTTCTGAAAAAAGTATTTATTTTTTAGAAGATAAACAATGGAAAGGTGAAGTTATCCTAAAGGTAAAGTAAGGTCAAAGCTGTTCAGAGCCATCAGATAACTTATCCTGGAAAAAGAATACTGGCAGGCTGCGCTAATCGAAGAGTTTGGTTGACTGAACATTGGCTAACATGCTATAGCACTCTATTGACTTTCCAGAACTTGTCAATCCCTTCAGCCTCCCCTGCATTACTGTAACCATAAAAGAACAAGACACGTCAGGAGCTCTGCTACAGTTCTAACTGCAAGGAAGGCAAATATTTCTGAAATACTGCTCAGCTCCCTTTAAACTTCAGCACTTCCTCAAGCTGACAAAAACTTCCTAAGACTAGTAAACTATGTGGAAAAAAGTCTCTTTGCTTTCCCAAAGAACCTCTGGAAAGTCATGTGGTCTTGACGTGCCTGTGAAGTAACATCTGTTGTAAAAAAACTCCTTTTTTTTTCCTCTTAATCCTGCCAGTTGTGCAGTCTTGGTTATACGTTTGCACAAAAGGGAATAGCTTTTGTCGTTTAGGTTACATATGATATATGCAGCTATGTTTTATGTTTTTCCAAAAAGGGAGTGACTATTACCAGCAATCATTGTTGCTACACTCTATAGCTCCCCTGATGGTTTATAAACACAAATTTCAACCTCAGCTTGTGTTTCACCTTTACTTCCAAAGACGTTCCTTTGCTAGCAGTCCCCGACTGCCACAAATCCTTCTCCCGTTCTGCTGAGTGAAGATCTTGTGGCTTTGCTTCCTTCTCTTCACATGAGCTGCAATCAGTTCAACCTTTTATATAGTCTCTTCGATTTAATGAAGTAACATCCAGTCAAGTGCTGTACAGCTCATGAAGTAACTAAAATTTGTAAGAAAGGGATCATTGTAGTCAACAGCAGAAATGGGGAAAGAAATAACTAAGGATATTCAATTAGAACCAGAAAGAACTCCCTAAAAAGATCCTCTGCTCTCAGAGAAACCAGACGGTTCAGGACTTACGTGGTGTGTATAGCTGTCCTGCTATGCTGAAAGCTAGAGAATTTATAGAGCTCCCAGGCCAAATCCTGCACTCGCCAGAGCATAAATCCACAATAATTCCATTAGCCTTTGTAGATTTATGTCACTGCAAGGGAAATCAGAATCTGACTCTTTGTTTTCCCTGCTTTATGTGATGAATAACATGCTCATCATAAATACAGACTGTCAGGAAAAAACAAGGGTTGCATCACAGGGATTAGATGTCCTTTAAAAGTGGCAGCAATTCACACAAATAGATGTTCCTGATGAATACACACCCTAATTTCTAGCTCTTGCTCTTGACAAAGTAGAATGCAACACTTTTCAAACTTGACTTTAATCAGAATGAAAAGAAACCCTGGTCATTTGCCAGTCTGCGTTTCCTATGGGGTTTGCCCTGGGCAGTTTTGAAATGACAGCTTAGAAAGTGCAGAGAGAAATAAAGAATTTAAGATGACATTTTTAATTTCCTTTAGCTAGATTTCAGAATTTTGTGGGACTACAATGTTGTAACCTGAGGATCCAACTTTGGGTGTTTTAAGTTTAAACAAAGGCAAAGACATAATAAAAAGTGGGTCGTTATATAGATTCTTGTTCATCCTTGTCACAATTCTGGATATTAACTGATTTTCTAAGGTAAAGGAACTAAGTATTTTGTATATACGAATGCTGGATGCCCTCTGGTATTAAAGACAAATTAGCTATGTACTGGACAGTGCTCACAGGGGAAGGCCAGGCTTAGTTACGGGCGGTTTAGCCGTTTGAAGGCTGAACGCGGGTATGAAGGTCACAAGGATGGTCTCCAAGCAGGGAGCAGCTTGATGCAGCCAAGCTTGGAAGAGGAGCTGTGAAAGGCTTCCCCAATGGTGGCAGTGAGGGCATCAGGCCCGAGTCTGTATCTGGGCTACCTAGGCTCATGGGTCTCCAGTTTCTTAATGATCCTGGCCTGGAAGCAAAGCAGGTCACCCTGAGACTGTATGTGCTGAAAGCGATGCTTCGGTTCACAGTCTGAAGCGGGTCAGGGACAGTGATATTCGGCGCTCGATCTCGCTGTGCTGCTTCTGGAGCCCTGTGACCTGGTTCAGGGAGGAGCAGGGAAGTAAGGAGGGATGCGCCTACTGCTTTTTTTTTTTTTTTAATTAAATTAGAACATCACAAAACATGTAAAGGTTGTCATTACCACCAAATTAGTCTGATCTCTGCCTTTGTGTCTGAATGCGCAGGAGCTGTGCATCATTAGAAATCAGTTTATAAGCTGCTGTAACTTCTTGTTTACCTATCAGACAATTAATTGTATTAATCACTTCTGATAAACACTTTTAAGGCTAATGACATATATCCATAAATAGTATTCCTAGCAGGTATTTCTGGCCATTACGAGGCCAGAAATTTGTCATGATAATAGGCATCCTAAAATATTGTGGATAATATCTACCATCATCCAGGCATGGATTTACCGGCAAAATGCACATTTATAGCCCCGTAGTCGCACAGGGTGACACACCACAAACCCTGCTACACGCTGCGGAAGAGGCAGTGCCAGGCTTGCCATCCATTTCAGAAAACTCAGGAACCAAAAAGGAGATGCATTGCAGGTAGTGATGGTTTACTGAACGATTACAGGTTGTGGCAAATAGTGTTCTGAAAGGCAGACTTCTGCCGTAGCAAAGCTGGGGATGGGAATGTCACAGGACGTAAAGGAGGAAAAAATGTCCTCAGGTCTCACACTGTGCTGGCCTCATGAGAAAATGGGGAGAGGTTCCCATTCCCTGCCAGGCCAGCCTGCAGCTTCTTGCCGTAGATGGCAGGCTCCAAGGGAAATCTTTTGGGATTTCTAATGTAAAACATATTTCTAAAAGCATATGGCTCATTCACTGCTGTTATCATCAACCATTTCTGTTGGTGTCAAGTTGGGCGACAGCGTCAAAGGTTCAGATCCCTGTTCTAACACACCTTTCTGCACTGTAGTATTAAGTGACTAAGTGAGACTGCTTTTATATCCCATATCGTGGCTGAAGCAAAATTAAGGTAGTGCTGTCGGTGGCATGCATAAGTTTCCATTTTTATCACAATAAGAGATCCGTACCTTCCTTTATGAAATCAAAAGAAGCCTCATATGTTTACAGCATTCATAAAAAATGAGAATGAAAGAAGTTAAAATCTGGATGGTACAAAAATCATGCCTTGATGAAGTTCAGAAATGCCATGGACTTCTAGCTTTTACTAAACACGTCTGACTACTTAATGTGCTGATTTATGTTTGAGATCATCTGCAACTCCAATGACATAACAGGAAATGTATTTTGAAGTGCCTGATCTTAATTATTCTAATCCTCTGTCAAAAGACTTTTTAAAATACAACACCTTTATCCAATTGCCAGGAGGTTGTATGGACATTAGCTGCAGAAAATGGTGGTTTTCCAGCCAGAGATTGCATGGGATAGATATTAGCAAAAATCTCTGTTTATCTGAAATAAAAGTTATTTCTTTGTTTAGATTAATTTCTTTGAAATATTTCTAGAATTCACAGAAATTCAGAATAAGATTGTGCATGAAAAATAGACATGTTTATGAAGCAAAAATGTAACAGGAAGATCTTCTTTTCAGACTGATTCTAGCTGTTACGTTATATATTAAAAATTGGGGTGTTCTCATGTCAAAAATTCACATGTACTAAATATTTTTTGAGAAGCTATGTTGCCATTTCCCTTGTACCGAATTTCCAAGGGGCAAATCTTCCTTAAGCTGAAAAAACAGAGCTGTAAGTGTATGCAAAAGAGGATTACAAACCAGATAAGCTTATTTTGAACAGGGCAAGGATCTCACATTTCACATATTGTGGTTTTTTTCCTTAGCAAATTACAAAAGTCCATTCTATTTGCTAGAAGCATTTATACAATTCAGAAAACACACTTTAGAAGAATTGCCTGGATTAAATGTAAGGTCTCAACAAACCTGAACATGCCTTCAAATCTTTCTTTTTAACTGCTTGGTTCTCTTCTCTGACATGGTGCTCATGAACATTCCTTTATACAAATCTCCTTCAGTCACTCTAAGTAATAAGCTGAGAGAAAGGTGATCAGCTTGGCTATTGGAGTTACATTCTCATGCCTTGAAAAACTGATTGCCATTCTGCATCTATGTATGAAGAGCCTGAATTCTGCTCTGCCATACATAGATGCAACAAATGGATCTAAGGTGACTTGTGAAGAGAGTGATGCAAGTGGGATTCAAATTCTACAGGAACATCAGTCTGAAATGGCAACCAGGGTCAACAAATCCCTGTACTAGCACGCATCTGCAGAGTCCCGAATGGGCTAAAAAAAATAAATTTCCTTCCTGCTATAATACTTCACAAGTTTTTATTGGAAACAAACAACATCTACAATCTAAATAAAAAAAAAATATAATGACATACAGAAAAGAAGCAGGATAAATCATAGATATTGCTAATAAAGTAAGTTCCAGCATAGCAGGATTTTTTTTTTCTTTTTTTTTTTTTTTTTTTTGCATATTCACAGGGGATTTAGGACGTAGACTGTGCCCTTCAATGTAGAGGAACACAACAAAACAAACAAAAAACTCCCTAACCATTCCACTTGGATTAGGGGAAAAATTATTCCTGATCCTAAATCTGGCTATCAGTTTAACTATAAGCTTATTTCAAGTGGCACCAGGAGTAGTGCAGCACTGTGCTTTTGCATCCTGTCTAGACACGTGGCCTATTTCCAGTTGGCTGGTCATGAGAGGAACAGAACAAAAGTCAAACCAAAAAAAACAGGAACCAATTTATACATCAAGAGAGAAAAGGAAAAATATAATCCTTCTTGGCCCCAAGGCATCCAGTGAATGCCCTGAAGCACAGGATTAATATAATATGATATATGTCGCAAGCAAGCAGTGATCCAATTTCCTTTCAAAACTGCTTGGAGACTTGGACCCAAAGATTCATGTCTGTCCAAGGCTGTGTTGGGTATTGGAAGGCACAGCTTTCAAAACAGTTTTCTGCAAGTATAGCTTCTCACTCTGGAAAAAAGAGAAGCTTTTATCTCTGCAGAACTAAATACTGATCTAAAGAGACATTGCAAAACCTGAAGTCAGCAAAATAAGTACGCTGTGCCTGGAACCTTCTGGTAGATGGTCATCTGGGAAACGGAGTCAGAGAGCAGAGGTGCAGACAAAGGAACCGGGAGCAAAGGCTTCACAGTAGCATGCACAGTGCCCTGTAAAAGTCTTCCACAAAAGGTTCATGCCCTCCTGTCTCCATATCACATGTTAAGATTCATCGCTTTGACACGCTATTACTCAGAAGACCAGGACACAAGATGTATGAGTAGGAGTGGGTACTTGACTGACTTTCTAGGAAGTCTCATTTCACATTCTAGGCACCACATTTAAATTCTGTCATGAGAGGCATTTTACATCAGCAGAAAGAGAGAAAATTGTGGTGGTGGTAGTGGGGATCATAGCAATATGTGATCTATACACATTTGGGCACAAAAGAGTTTTATTTTATTTCTGTAGCATCCTGAACACTTTTTTCCTGATGTATTTACTTTGCTTTTATGGTTTATTAAGGTTTTTTTTACATAGGTTAATCAAATACAGAACCTATGGAAGATTAAGATACTACCGTCATCTAGACTAATGTATTCATGTGTGTGTATCTCTGTGTGTGCATTTGTAGGCAGAAAAAAAAAAGAACAAATTGTTTTTATTTCTTCTAACTTGGGAAGAAAATATCCATTATTTATATTGGAGTTAATATTTGTTTCAAAGAATATTGTTTGTGTCGCAGTAGTGACTACAATTCCAACTGGAGATGAGGGCCCCTACTTGGCATGCGCCGTATGCACCTATAAAAAAAGCATGCCCTATCCCAAAACCTTACCATCTGCACAATTAATGGGAGATAACAGTGGATAGAATAGGCCGGAGCAGAATGAAGAAATGGAGACACAGTTTGATTAGTGTAATAAACATCAACCTGAAATGAGCCAAAGGCTGATCTTGCAGTTCTTACTCAAGGAAAAGGGTTCTATTATCTTCATACACCCCTGTTTCTCACTGTGTAGAATAAAACCCCTTCAGAAAGGTCATTCCCCTTTCTGGCCATCATTTGTTGTCAGTGATAGTAATGACAGAATGAGGAACTATTATTTCTTTAGTATGTGCATATTACAAAGAGAAGGGTTTACCCTGATCCGCATGATCGTGATAATTTGTAAAAATAAAATGGAGTCTTCCTGTATATTGGCAGTAGAAAAGCAAAGGTATTCCAAAGGAAAGGGGATGTACAGTCAGATTTGCTTGAAAGTTAATACATGTTCATTTATTTCCACTAGATAGGACTAGAGAGTTCAGTAAAATGGTAATTTTCTGTATACATATTTAGTACTGTCAACTTGAATACAGCTTTAATTGATTATCGCTAAAAGTCCCATTCAGTGCATGAGATATGTGAGAAATGTTGACTTTATGGTACATTTTTATTCACTTCCTTTTGATGGTGGCTATTATTGCCTCAAACTAATTTCTAGCAGGTTATTTTCACACTACCAAAATCACAATGACTGAGCAGAAGTGCTCCCTTAGGTTGTCTTTTCAGGCAGTTTGGCAGTTGTCAATCTGTTGAAAGTTGCATAAACGAATATATTTTGTGGTAAAAATTCTTTCTAGATAGGAAAAAATAATTTGCCATAATTCACAAGCTAACACACAACTTTAATTTTGAACATGTTGCATTCCTGAAAAATTTAAAAAATAAACTTTTAACTTCTCAAAAAATAGACAGCTTCTCTTTTATAAATAAAAAATATTTTTCTCCAAATATATATCAATAAAAGAGATTTTCCCTGTGCATTTAATACGCAGCTAGTGACTCATGAATTATAGCTCTTAAACACTGACTTGGAGAGCCAACATCCTAAAATAGATAGGCAAACCACAGAGTGAGAAAATGCCTTCAATTTCCTTCTGGACAACCTTTTCCAAGGGCTTCCTGATAAATTAGAAGAAAAAGGTTTCAGAAAAAGTTTTTTTTTCCTGTGGGTTGGGGGTAGATTTTCATTGAATTCATGATTTCCTGATGTCATATGCCATAACGAACCACAGATTTCTCTAGCAGTAGTACCACAGGAGCGGAGGTCAAGTACTTCATGCTCCCCTTGTGCTCTTCAGGATATCCTGGTGTTCAGTCTGCTTCTCCTGAGGGCCCCCACCCATAGAGTCCTATCAGAAATGGATCTCATGGAAATGTACTTGGAAGAGTGTTGAGGATATAGCAGAATGAACATGCTGTCAAACTCAGTATTTTTTTTTTATTTACTGAGTGTAGGAAAATATAGCTACATATTCCAGCTATATAGTACAATAATGTATCATCCAGACCTCAGCTTATATATGTACGTAGCAAATTCAAAACATCACGTAACCAGTAATCCAATACTCAGAGCGCATAATACCACAGCATGATGCAGGGGCTAATCTAGGTCCAAACGTGGGTGAGGTTTTTCTGAGGACATACACGTGACTGCAGAAAGATACTGCTTTCTGGACATTTTTTGAAGTTGAAAACAATCCTTTCCAAAATACATAGTTTTGCATATGCATTGAGGAAAGAAAGACATGTGCCATTCATTTGATAATAGGATGGACTAATTATCAGGCAGCCAGATGGTAAAATACAAACTATAATTCACAGGCAGGCATTCAGCACAGATCAACACCTCCCGTATGGCTCCCACACCCCAACAGCAGTAAAAACACAGAGCTACAGAAATTAAATGCTGCAAGGGTCTCAAGAAACCATCTAATCCATCTTTTTGGATTCAGCAAGGAAATTTTGTGTCAGTGCAATACAATTTTATTCCACAGAAAGACTGTATGGACAAAAGGTTTCAATAATGAAAAATTCCTTCATGGGCAAAATGGGCAACAGCAAAAAAAACCCAACCTCAGAGCAAAACCTTGAGAAATTCACTGAAACCCAAACCACGAAAACCTCAGAAGAGAGAATAACCACAACACACATCCTGACTGCTGCAGACACATGTGGCTCTTTAATGTGGTTACAAGTAGAGCATGCAACGGGAACCTTTTATTGCACATGGGATCATTCACACACATACTGAGCAAACCAAAAAATGCATTTCTATAACATGTGCAAAAATCCCAGCATCTGACACAGACTGTAAAATAAGCTTTGCTGTAATGGGCTCACAGAAAGCAATGTGATGGACAAGTTATAAGAACCTGAATAGAATATGAACAACACACCACAAATCAGTGCCAGGAAAAGGCAACTGATGAATCTGCACAGCCAGGGATGCAGCTGCGATGGGATGGGTGTATGTGGGACGAATACTGTGTTCAGTACAAGAAGGACATCGAGGTGCTGGAGTGTGTTCAGAGAAGGGCAACGAAGCTGGTGAGGGATCTGGAGCACAAGTCTTATGAGGAGTGACTGAGGGAACTGGGGTTGTTCAGTCTGGAGAAGAGGAGGCTGAGGGGAGACCTTATCGCTCTCTACAGCTACCTGAAAGGGGGTTGTGGTGAGGTGGGTGTTGGTCTCTTTTCCCAAGTAACAAGTGACAGAATGAGAGAAAATGGCCTCAGGTTGTGCCAGGGGAGGTTTGGACTGGATATTAGGAAATATTTCTTTACTGAAGAGTGGTCAAGCATTGGAACAGGCAGCCCAGGGAGGTGGTGGAGTCATCATCACTGGAAGTGTTCAAAAAATGTGTAGACGTGTCACTTCAGGACATGGTTTAGTGGGCATGGTGGTGCTGGGTTGATGGTTAGACTTGATGATCTTAGAGGTCTTTCCTAGCCTTAGTGATTCTGTGATTCTATGATTCTATGGTGCAGGTGCTCCTGCCCTGCTGTCGAATGCAGACCACAAGCTGTCCTGGTCACTGGCAGCAAGGAAGAGGTCCCAAGCCCTACAAACACTTGTAAATCTTATCTTCATAGAAAACGATCTGAAACTCCTTTAAAGGACTGTAACTCCTATGCTTGCTCTGGACTCAGACACCCATAAGTCAGGGGTATTCCTTGTGTAACTCCTGATTTGCACAGGCACACCTGAGAAACGTTGCTGCGGCACCCTACGGTCTGGGTACCAGTTTTGGGTTTGCCCGCCTTCATGCTGCCATGCCAAGTATGTGACACACCACCCACTGACTGCTGAGGACACATGGGAGAGGGTGGCACCTTGCTGTACTTTGTGTCTTAATTAATTCCGTATTTCTGCATGAGGTTCTGTAAGACGGAAGAGGGTATGGTGGAAGCCTTCTTTGCATTTGTAATTGTCAGCAGGGATTATATTTGGGGTTGTCTGCTGCGTACTCAGAAGAGAAAATAAGGAGGCAGAATGTAGGTACTTAATTAGTGCCATTTCTGAATAAAATTCCTGATTAACATACATGGCAGTCTGATTTAAAGAACTGCTGTTGTTTCTATTTCTTACACATGCTGGTTTGGGGTTTTTTTTACCTCCCGGAATAAGAGAAAGCGGGACGGGAATGTTGAGTTTCTTTCCCTCAAAAGCGTTCCCGGTGAGCGCCGCCCCGAGCCGGCCTGCGGGGCGCTGGCGGCGGGCAGGAGGCCTG
>NW_010516927.1:0-14293 GCF_000687285.1 Phaethon lepturus | reverse complement strand
TTATTTTATTTTATTTTATTATTTTATTTTAGGCAAATACATGTCAGGTATAGTGCTAATAATACTAGGTAGGTATGTTCACTTTTTAGTTTAAAGTAAATATTCAAAGTCTGCAAGTCTTCTTTCTTCAAATTCTATCATATTTGGGGTTTGTCTACCTTTTTACATCCTTTAACAGAGATTAAGTTATGATTGTGTCTCATTGCATTAACTCATTGTATAGTAAATACGAAGCCATGATCTATTAAGAATTTTTTTTAATAATTTTTTTCTATAACCTGATTAAATAAGATGAACATACTGCATCTTTTACAGGGTAAGAAGCAAAAGAATATCTTATTTGTAACATGATAATGTATACGCTTTCCTCCATTTTGTCCCATTAAGATTGTATGCATTTAGAGTGACATTGAAGTAGTAGTTCTGTTGTTCAGAAACATTTGATTTTGCTGGGCTTCTTGAAAAGCAGGAAGGAAGTTGTGAAACACACATCATATATATACAAATGTCAAGTACAGTTAATGAAGATAAGCAGATGCATTCCTTAAGAGCAATTAAATAAGAGGAGGGAACAAATTGTCCACTTCGATTAAGAATTTTCTCTTCAAGGCTCCCTACCTGACAAGGCATGTCAGTTGCTTCACCCCATTTATACCAATATGCTTTTAAAATTATTCCTTAAAACATACACCACATTCGAAACCACACCAGACTTCTACGTAATACAGGATTATAGATTTGCAGCTGCAACTGCAATGTAAGTACTTAAGATTGTGACTTATTTTGCTGTAACAGGCGTACCACAGACACTGACTATTACACAATATTTGAAAAATATTAAAATCAAAGGTATCTCCCACTGGAACTCTACAAAATATTTATCATACATATGACTCCCCTTTCAGTATGTCCCAGAATGAGATTTTTCTCGTTTTACAATGGTAAAAATGTTAAATAAACTTTACACATTAATCCGTTGCCACCCCCTGCTCTTTCCTGCTTGTAGCAATGTACACGAGCCTTTACAAAGTTTCACACTGTTGACTGCAGACCACCCTACCTGTCTCTGACTCGTCAAGACAGTTTTGAATTCTAATACAACCTTCCAGTGTGCTTCCATATTCTGTTTCATATGCAATTCATTAAGTGCACACTATCTATAATCAGTCCAAGTCAACTCTAAAGGTACTGAACAGAACCACGTCCACAGATGCAAAGTCTTACTTGGAACAATTTACCAACAACTTGACAGAGATATTAAGGGTGGTATTAAAACCATGTGAGTTTAGAATAACCTGACAGTGATTACTGTTTAGATAAATCTTCAGGGTGTTCATGAGGATATCATGTGAGACAAGGCCAAAAGTCTCGGAAAAATCTAGTCTAACCTCTAAACTAGTCAGTCCTTATTTCTCTCTCACATAAATCAAACACGTTGTTGCCCCAATCACCATTGCATATACAAGGTCTCTTGCACAGAGCCTTCTTTCTGTTCCTAGTGATACTGTGGTACCTTCCACTGAAACAACCTTCCCACTCTGAGGTTGGACAACGTGGATTGTGAGACACAATAGGGGAGGAATGGAAACTTAATCCTATAGCTGCAGCGGCTATCCCAGCAGGACACGTCTTTTAAAGAGCTGTCCTCTGGAATCTCCCTTTCTCTGAAGCAGAAGACAAGCAGAACTGGTGTACTAGTCCTGGCTACTGCTTTGAAAACAGTCGACTGGAGATTCTGGGCCTGAGGAAATAGCTTATTGTTTGTGTGCAAGGGACAGGATCCACAGCGCTGAACTGAATAATAGCTTTCAAAGGAGCTGTGTTCAGGGAGGGAAAGGGTCACATAACAAGGTTTTAGGATAAAACCTTGGAAATCTATTCTCAGGGCTGCCCACAAGGGCAGCTCACTCAGTTGCTGAAACTACAACAGAAAGACTATTGAACAAAACAGAGAGAGAGAACCGTTTCTGATAGAGCTAGTTGTTATGTAGATTATATCCTGCAGCTCCTGGTCCTCAGGCTTTAAAAGGCACAGCAGCCCTGTCGCCATGGCACATGGCCCTTAATATAGCCCAAGAACACTTTGGGGTGCCACAGGGTTTCTCAGTGGTGTTCAGCTGCCATATGTCTGTTAGATATGCATTGGGCACTATGTGATGGTGTGGACTCTATAGGTTCACACACTAATATCCCCATCAGATGTTGGAGGACACTTCAAATGGAAATGGATTTAGTTTGTTCCAAAACTAATCTACTTTGAAACTGGTGAAATTGATCTGAGAACCAAACCAAATCCCAGCAAGTGAAGAAAATCAAGGGGTTTATTTCAAAACCCACCCTACTGCTCTGAATCAAACTGCTGTAGGCAGAGATACTTCAGGAAGGTTTGTTCATGAGGCATCTGAAATTTAGTTACAGATGACTTCCTTAGCCTATCTTGATTTAATCTACATATGCTTTCACTGGTTTTATACCCGTCCTCAGCCTTCTCTCCTCTCTGTTTTTTGTGTAATTCCTTTTTAGTTTTCAGATTATTAAAGTGTTTCTACACTTGCATTTAGTGAGAGAGCTGTAATTTTAATTCTGAGGTTTTATTGCATATTTATGTGTTGGGGTTGTTTATTTGGGGAAAGCTTTTTCGAAAGAAGTTGTAAAGTTCCAAGTGACTGTAATACCTAGGAAAACCTTGTTTAAGGCAGAATATATAATATGTGCCCCTAGCCCAGAGAGGTGTCATGGAATCAGGGAATGCATCTGGAACATTCCAAGCATGAGATTCAGTAATGCAAATAATTACTTGCATGTTGCAAATATTTATTTGGAGTAAATAAGGAGCAAGAGAGGTTCTGGTGCAATGACTTGCCTACTGACTGAGATGATAAACAACTATGAAGAACTGTGAAAAGGTTTCCATTAGATTTTTGTTATTTCACAGTTTTTCACAGGAGAGTTCTCCATTTTCTTGTCATCTATTTCTTCTTCTCGGTATAAATGACATCACAACAAACCCTCTGTTCAATGTTTTTCATTAAATGATACAAGTAGGAACAGCACACACATCAGAGCCAAAAACCAGCTAAGAAAACCAAGGATAGTGTGTCATAGTGTGGCTAGTATGTCAAGCGAACAAGACACCCTGTCATGTCTCAGCTGCGGCCAGATACATAAAACAGTTTAAAATACCACAGTGCAACTTACAGTAATGACTTTACCTTCATTAAAGAGAGAAGTACTTTCTTGCAACCATTTTTTTCAGTACACGGAAATGTACTTGCTTAGGGTCTATATTGAACTGTACATACATCAAACAGCTGCACAACCCTGGTTTGTGTAGAGCCAACTCCACAAAAGGAAACAGCGTAGTCATGTTACCACAGATGATTGACTGGCCCTTGTGCATGACATGGTTAATTAGCCTGAGCTCATCACCAGAACAACACTACTGTACTGCTTATCAGATCTAAGGTAGCATCATCCCTATGTCGTGTCATACAGGCACAGATAACAGCTCTCTCGGAGCACAGTGAAGAATGGACATATCCATACAGTCGTAGATAAAGGGCAGAAGGGCTCAAATATCCTTATCCAGTCTGATCCCATCACTGACAGAGTCCACAGAGTTTGACAGGGTTATTTCTGCTTCAGGATAAGTAGTCCCCTTGAAAATTAAAACTTGTCTTGAGAGAAATGTTCCAATCTAGATTTAAAAACTGTGAGTGATGCCGCAGTTCTTCGGTGAGTGAATTTAGCCACTAATTTAATGGATTGTTAAGAAAAAGAAAGTGCTGTATTTTTTGTTTGAATTTTTATCTTCACCTTTTTGACAGAGGAGCTTGTCAGACCTCTGATTGCTGGACTGAACAGTCCTTTGTTATTTGTCCTTCTTTTGTGTATCATCACCAGTTATCCTTGAGTCATCATGTTGATAAACTAAGTAGATTGAACTCCTGGAGACTTTCCAGGTCTTTAATATTCCCACGGCTTTTCTTTGACCCTTCTCCAAATTATTCACATCCATCATGAATTCTGAGCACTAGAATTCCAGTAGCAATTTCTTCCCTGCCAAATGCAGCAATATCTTAACCTTTCACTCTTGTCCAGCGGATACACCTAAGGATAGCATTTGCCTTTTTTCATCGATGTGGTGGTCTCAATAAAGGGTTATAGTACACCTTCTTCAGAATCATTACTTCACAGGAAAGTCGTCTTTCTTGTTTTTATGGCTTACATTTTTGTTCCTAGATGTTAGACCCTCTATTTGGCTGTACAGGAATACCATTTGTTTGTTTATTCTATTTTACATGTCTATTCTTGCTTACCCAGTATCCCTGGACACTCTTTATTGCTGATCCATCTCTTCTTAATTTTTCACTCCTGTTATCTGTGTGTCATCACCACATTTTGTCAGACAAAATGTTATGTCTCTTTCCCCAGTCATTGGTAAAAGTGCTCAATGATATAGAGCCAAGAACAGTCCCTCTGGCATCTCATGGAAAACATGGTTAATCAAACAAGACACAGACACACTCTTATTTACAATTATGTATGGAGATGAACAGCTTTTCATCAATGTAATGTGTGCTACGTTGACCTGTTTTTCTGTAGTGTGTTGACGAAGACGTCAGGGAGTGCCAAGTCAAACCTCTACCAGAAGTTTCTCAGTTCTCCAACCAAAGTTGGATCTTCATTCAAAATATCCAGTAATTTTGCAAAGATCTATTTCTCTTTATTTCATTGATTGAATGTAATGATATTAACCTTTCTTAATATTTATTAATCAGTGTATGCAAACTCATCCATTATTTGGCCTAATACTATGGTCTGGCTAACAGGCCTGCATTATCCAGGTCTGCTTTTTTATCCATTTCCTGTTTTAAAATAATGGCGCAGTGTTAGCTTCTCTCCAGTCCTCTGGAAATTCCAAGACTTCTTGAAAATCAACACTAGTGGCTCTCTATACTCGTCTCAACACTAAGCTTGACAAGGGTTTGGTTGCAAGATTATTGGAATGGTTAACTTAAAATCATGTGACATCTTGTACCCGCTAGCTATCCCTAGGATATTAAATCGTCATCACCCAAGAGGAAGAAATCATTCATTTTTCTCCCCAGTCCATAAAACAGAATTGAAACATTTATGGAATCTGTGTCAGCCATTGCAATTCGGTTAAGGTCATCTAGCCTTTATTATTGCTAGTATTAGCTTTGTTTGGATCTACTCAGAAAATAATTTATCTTTAATCCAGATGGTTACAGGCTTCCTCTTCCATTCCTTAATCTTCTTTCATTAATTTTGTTTATGTGCTGGTTTCTATGCTTTTCACTCATATCACTCATAAATATGTCTTCTTTTTTATTATTTGTTCTGCCCTGGTTTCTCTTCCAGCCAGACTGCTTCTTTTCTTAGATACAACCCTCTGTCTTCTTTGGAGAACTGTGGCTTTTTCAACATCTAGTAAAATATTTCTAAGAAGGTCCTAGTTATCATTCATCTTTCTTTTCATATTTCTTCTAACTGTGTATGCATATCATATTGAATGATAAGATACAGTAATGTGCATACAACTAAGAGATGCAGACTGAATGGCAAAGGCTGTCACTCCCAGATGAATCAGGCAACCTGCCACTTCAACCATCGGGCAATAGACCAGAACAGGTTTAATGGGAGCAAAGAAACTCAGAAGGATCTACTTACTGTTGCTTTGTGCAGAAAGCAGGGAAAGCATCTCACCACACTATAGTACCACCATCAATTCAACAGAAAAAGACATAGAGGAATGTTATGCTAAGACTGAGGAATTAAACTCACAAATCCATGGCATTCAACAGCTACATCTTCATAACAGCATACACAAGACCGGTGTCAGACATGAAAACAACTTTTATTTCTATTAAAAGGTAGTTGCGGTCCTTGGTAGTCTTTTTAATAGAATGTACTATTTGTGTACGCTTGAAACATGTTTTCACCTCTGTAAGAAAAAAATGGCAACTTTTTAATTTAGATTTATTGCCTGCTTTGAGGCAATGAGAGAAAGCAACAAAAAAAGAAAGAAAAATCTCTCATACAGTATTTGGTTTGATTTTATTCCGGTTGTGGTAAGAAGATGCTTTTAGTGTGCATGTTTGGACACATATCTGAAGGCTACAACTTACCTTGCTCTCTGGTCACAGGAAAGGGCTCAGTTTCATTCCGCTCTTTTTCTTGGCTCCACATATGTAGGCTGCCAGCACTTATGTTTCCTGTAGCACCTGTGCAAACGTAATTTCAAAAGTTACAAATCCCAGTTGTCCTTTTGATGTGTGACACTAGTGTTCTTCCAGTTAACCTCTCATGACAACTTGTTTTCTCAGAACGGGCTTCATGGCAGACCATCATGGTGACAGAGGCCAGATGCACCAGGTGAAACTCACATCCACTAACTTCAGATACCTGCAATACAGATACTTACATTTTGGATAGTCGTACTAGGTTTGCTTTTCAGTCAGTGGAGAAAAAGAGGCACCCTCAGATTGAGGTCTGTTTTACTTCTTGTGGGGATCTATATTGGAACACCAGAGGGGGCCTACTATTCTCCAACAATAAAGTTTATACTTTAACATTGAAGGGAATTTAAGGGGAATAGCTCAGATGTAGATGTTCATATTTGGTTCGAGGAATATCGCTGATGTAGTCTTACAGCTGCTGTAGAGGTAGATGAATGATTTGCTTAATATCAACAGAGCTGTGAGCCTTAACTCTCATTCTCCCAGTATGTCAACATCTTACCCTAACTCTGCACCTGAGCTTTTGTGTGGAGCTTAAAGTTTACATTGAAGAGGAACACAAAATACAGTAACCTTATTTATATTTATATATGTTGGGTGTTTTTTTACATGGGTGTAAGTTTAAAATCATACAAAAATGACAGAACTAAAATCAGACTCTGCACTACAATTTTAAAATGTTGTAATATCTTCTCAAACATGTCTAGATTTTCCTTCTCACTCCTCCAGCTACAGTGAGGTATGCTTCAAATTTGCAGCTTCAGCAGTTAAAGTCTTAAAGCTACAGCTTTTGTTAAACTTGGAATGTTTTACTTTGGAAAAAGGATATGCTTACAGAAACTCGGACATACTTAGAACAAAATACCTATGGTGGTAACTGTTACTAACTACTAAGATGATTTAGCAATTAGCTGATAAGAAAAATGGAGAATAAACTGAAACATAAGCACGTACTTATCTCCAAATAACAAATTTAGCAAAGTAATACCCCTCCTCTTTTCTGATATATGAAATCTGTCAATATAATAATTCAATGTATTTTAAAAAACATTAATAGGTTTTAGAAAAGTTGTATGATAAATATTTCTTTTGCCTTTTTATATGCCTCTTGTCTCCATGCTGGTACCTCCAGAGATCACTTCTTCTCTTTTTCAGGACTCATGGACACCCACTGCTCTCCCTTTGTCCACACAGCCAGTCATTTCATCATAGAAGGCAATCAGACTGGGTCAGTGTCCTGGTTTCAGCCAGGATAGAGCTGGTTTTCTTCACAGAAGCCAGTGTGAGGCTGTGTTTTGGATTTGGGATGAGAAAATGTTGATAACATGCTGATGTTTTGGGTTGTTGCTGAGCAGTCAAGGACAGTCCAGCTTCTCGTGCTGGCCTGCCAGCGAGCAGGCTGGGGGTGCACGGGGAGCTGGGAGGGGACACAGCCGGGACAGCTGACCCAGGCTGGCCAAAGAGATATTCCCTACCATACGACGTCATGCCCAGCACATAAACTGGAGTTGGCCGGGGGGCGGAAATCGCTGCTCGGGGACGGGCTGTCGATCACGGGGTGGTGAGCAATTGCTGTGTTGGGCATCACTTGTTCTTGTACATTCCTTTGTTGGTATTATCATCGTTGTTACCATTGTTGTTTCCTTCTCTCTTGCTGTCCTATTAAACTGTTTTTATCTCAACCCAGGAGTTTTGTCCCAATTCTCTCCCCTGTCCCACTGGGGGAGGGGGGAGTGAGCAAGTGGCTGCGTGGTGCTTAGTTGCCGGCTGGGGCTAAACCACGACAGTCAGGCATGATTTACCCTTGGTAAATCACATTCTTGTCCTCCCTGGAAATGGTCTCCAGGAGGATTTGGTCCATAACTTTCACACAGACTGGGGTGAGACTGACTGACCTGTAGTCTGCCAGATCTTCTTTCTTGCACTTTCTGAAGATGCACATGGCATTTGTCTTTTTCATGTCTTGAAGAACCTCCTGCACTCTCTATCACCTTTCAAAGATGGTGCTGAGGAAGATCACAATGACATAAACCAGTTCTGTCAGCAATCTTTGATGCATTCTGTCCAGTCCCATGGTCTTGTATATGTCCAATTTGCTTAAATGGTCTCTAATTCCAGTACCCTCTACCATGGGTAACACTCCTCTCCCACCGACTCTGCCACAGAGATTCAGGAAGCCTGAAAGCAGACCTTGCCAGCAAGAACCAAGGCAAAACAGACACTGAGTCAATCTGTCTTTTCAGCCAGGCTTTGGGTTTCCTAACTTCATTCCTTCAAGCCTAAGCAATGCTTCCGTACTCCTCCTTAGTCCATCCCTGCTTCTACTTTCTGTGTATTTCCATTTTGTGTTTGAGCTCAGTTCAGGAGTTCCCTGTTCAGCCAAGCTGGCCGCCTGCCACTGCTGATGTTTCCTGCACATCCGGATGGTCCTCTTGTGCTTTGAGGAGTTGTCACTGGAGACCACTGCCCTGCCCCATGCCATTGAGTGAGGGCTTGTTACAGAAGGCACTGCCAGAGATTTTAGTGTTTCTACAATTCTGCTAGAAGAACAGTTTATATTAGTGTTTCCTAATCCACTTCAGACAAAGCAAACCAGGTAAACCGCCTAGACTAAAGAAATCAGTCCAAGTAATTTTTCCTGAAATGAGTAAGGGAGTACTCACAAATCACTTTACTGGCTGGATATCAGGCAGTAAATGGCATAAAGGTGGTAACAAAATGCTTCAGGGAAACAGACCACTGAAACTCAGTGAATGTATGTCTTCAGCCCAAGCTCAAATTTGCAATATTGAGTAAAGTTAGGAAAGATTAATCTGGCACCAAATAAAGTGAACATTTTTCAAGTTATGTCCCAGAACCACCACCCCATATATATCATGGTAGGCAAAGGTTGAGAGAGACTTATTTACTGGTCCCCCTGGGTTTGGTTCTGGGATACACCAGAGGCCACCTCAGTGCACGGGCCCTGTGAGACAGCTCTGCCAAAATCTTACAAGATTGACAGGGTCCTGATCTATCTGTTACCAACTAAACAACAAGCAATTAAATTTTGTATTTGCAAATATATTATATTATAATTTCAGTTAATTTCAATCACATTTCTGGCAAATAACCAAATTGATATGGGAAAATATTATTCAGTTCCAGCCTTAGATTTATTGTAACAGCTTTTATAAAATTCATCCACAAATAAGTTCTAAACATCAGTGCTTTGGAAAACAGTTAAATGCAGTAATTTTCTTCCTTATTTCCAATACATATGCCTTTACTCAGTTATTCCCTGGCTAAAAATTCTAATGTTCTCTCCACTATTTGTTTTTTCATGATGATTTTACCATGAAGTCTCCTCCTCTTTACTGGAAATAATATCTCATTTTTCCCTCTCTTCAAACATCCTAGTCTGCAGATGAGCAGGATACAGAAAAAGGCACACCTACTTACTGAATCTAAACATGCCTCAGTTATCATGACATCTTCAAAGTGCTCCTCTTCCTTCCACTCTGCCCCCCACCCTTGTTGCCACATACATATTACAATTGCTTTTGATGTCAATGTGTCTGAATTCCTAGTTCTAGTGTCAACCATAATCTAGGATACTTAAAAGAAAAATTGAAAGAGGAAGAACAAGTCAGACTAGGCCTATGTTTTGTTGTAAGAAGCCTTGAGAACATGAATCATTTCAGACATGGGAATAATTGGGTTAAAATCGTTTTTTTTTAAACCATCCACCTTAAGCAGCTGTGAAAATACCTTACAAGACTAAGGACTAAAAGCCAAATCTAGATCCATGTTTTTGTGTACATAGCATAATGTGGTACTTTGAGCTACGCTAGAAATCAGGAACAAAATAGATAGATTAATGGGTACTCTAATTAGGTATCAGCCATGCTAAAGCCCTAGTGGTGATTTTCAGTTACCTACACACAGGTGGCTAGAATAATTTGAGATGTCCTACACTCTGTCTGCTCTCACCAGTGTCTCTTTTTATGTGCCATAGTTGATGTGCTTAGTGTGATGGGTGGTGAGAAACCACCCTGAGGTGTCTGGGTCATCTCCCACAGATCTCCCTGCCACCGCTTATTGACCAATCTAAGAAGTCTATATTCATAGTGACATTTTGGATACAGCCCCACATCTGTACCAGTGAATCTCCTGTGATAGTATGCTTCTAAGCATGCACAAGATGATTGCTACCATTTTGGCACAGCTGAGTAGCTCAGCACGTCTCATGTTTATACATAAGTGGAATTTTAAATTATGCCTATTCTCCCAAGAAGCCCAGTCTGGCAGGTAGACTCTGCACACGTAACACACTTCTAAGGCATAAGCTCCATGAAGAGTACAGCAGTCTTGACCATCTTCCTTCTAAGATTCAGATCAAACACGTTTGCTATGCAAAAAAGGGTATTTACTATTCAAAAAAGGTTATTCACTGGCTTATTCTCTTCCAGCCCTTTATACAGTAACCCAGCAGATACAGTACCTTCTAAAAAAGGAGGGAACCGTTTACAGATGTCAGTTTGCCCTTTCTCACCTCTAAAATGTGTATTAAACATCACACTGCAGGCTGCTGATATCGGGAAGCAAAGGTTACCCATCCGTGCTGTTCATCTGTGCCACTATACAAAAATTAAAAATGCAGCCAAGATTGATTAGTCTGGAGAACAAGCAGAAATTTGATTACTCTTCTCCAGCAATTAGGGCACTCACTCATAAATGTGGGAAGCTGCATTCTCATTCCTACACCAAAGCCTGCATTTGACATGAAGCAGCCACCAGCTAACATGAGCACTGAGTGCATTCATTATTTCCTTTTCTTGCTAAATTATGCAAAGCCCTGAATGTAAAGAAAAATACCCAATGAAATCTATCTTTCTTTACCAGAACAAGAATGCCTCATCACCACATTACAAAAGTCATCACAAAAAAGCTGGGTTTGTTTTCTGCGACTAAATAGTATCTATTCAAGTCTTTCTTTAGAACTAGGAGGGTAAGGTCATTGCAAGTCAGTCGTCAGAAGTATTTAACTCAGAAATCAAATTATTTTGGATTGCTATTTGTATTTCTTGTTATAATACAAATAAGAGCAGAAGTTCATTGAGCTGCAACTTATGAGACAGATTTTAGTGTGACATAGATAGCAAAGATGCGTAAGTGTTAACATTGGCATGGATACCCACAAATCTAAGATTGCTGATGGACAAAGTCTTTTACTTTTCTCAAACAAACTGTAAATAAGACGAACTTTACCTGAATGGCATGTGAAAGATTGCCTTGCAACTCTGGGATTTCTGTCTCTGTACTCATGTCTGTTTGTTTTTCTGTACCTAGAAGGTTTCCTAAAATTTGTCTTGGGGTTTTAATATCTTGTGCTTCTACAAAAATATTTAAATTCAATTTAATTTCCAGTATTAATTCCAGTAAATTCCAGTATTCTCTTTTTCCAGTTCTAAACCAAAATAAACAATAAAGCATGTGTTAAGTTTCAAACCTAGTATTGCATATATGGGTTCTTTTTCTTTAAGTAAACTTATTTAACTTTTTATATTATAACAAGGACTGTGGAGAGTATTTTGCTTTCTTGGTGTACTGGTTCTTTGGGCTCTTTTAAATAGAATAATTAACTTAATTTGACAATATTTTCTGTCCCAAATGTAGTCAATACATATATTGTATGCACATTTTTCCAGAACATCACGCGAAACCTCTGGGAAAACCTAGCCCCTGCAACCAAGGGAAACTACACTCTTATCACATTGGTAAAGCCAGCAATGTCCTGTCTGTACTGGTATCTGGCCTCTCAATAATGTCCCAGAGCAGTCCATAGGCAGCAGCCAGCATTCCTACTACAAGGCAGAGGACCATTACCTCCCAGACTATATATTACACACAGCTTTCCTCTAGTCTAGGGAGCCAACAGAGAAGTATGCTGGATTTTTACTGTACCTCAGAATTCCTGAAAATACACATAGCTGTCACTAGCCTTCTTGCTTCCAGATGGCTTCATTTTACGCCTGGAAACTTGATTATGGGAGATTTAAGAGAATTTTGAATATTCATCCAAGATTCAGTATTGAAATCCTGAATGATATCCTGATTTCCTGTCTACATAACCTAGATTTGATTGCAACATGACTAGAGATCAACTGCACAGGAAGCTCAACCGAGAATATGTCCCATATGCAGCATGTTTCACATTTACTTTCACATTAATGAAATAGCACAGAAAGAATAGGAGGTGTTCATCATGTCCTCCAAGCATAAGACTAAAACCCATACAATACTTAGTAGGTGTAACACTGTAAATTATTAGTAGGTCCCCGTTACAGTTTTGGCCCATGCAAATCAGGATTCTTCCAAACACCTACTAGATGTTAGCATAGGCCAGGGACCACTCCACGTTGACATAGTGCAGCCACACTAGTTGAGGGGTAAATGAATTCAGCTCTATGGATGCAGGCCACTCCATGCTAGCGAATGCTTACAGGCACATTTAGTTTGTATGCCTAAATGGAGCATATGGGTACATCTGTGCTACTAACTAGAGATAAACAGAGAGTGGGGTCAAACACTAAACCCCTTCATGATAGCCTTTTATTACTGCCTATTTATTAGCTTTCCCGGGCATGTTTTGGGTTGCTCATACTAGCTCTTTTCAAGACAAATCTCTAGAGAAGGGCTAAACATAAGCAGTTTGCATGCTGGACCATATCTGCCACTAGTCTTCGGAACTGGGAAATTGCTCATGGTCCAATTTAACTAACTATCTAAGGTATAACCTTAATTGATCAGGGACATCAGCATCCTATAGGTATGATGGAGGTACTGACAATGCCTGATAGCACACTACAAATCAGTCGCAGAAAAGTCAGTAAGATACTCTTCACGTGCAGCATAACACAGGAAGATAATGTGAAGTATCTTAGCCTGAGTGAACAGAGACAAAATGAGTGATTCCCCCACTTCCCAACAGACCATAACATAGCCAGCGAAGATCATGCCTTCTGTTCACTATGTTGAAGCTGGATCACTGTGCAGAAAAGACCACAAGATTCATGCAGCCATGAAAGGAAATGTAGGAAAGAAAACACCTTGTTCAGCAGATCAGGGACACAAGGGCTCCCCAAGGGAGTTTGTGTTGTGGTCCATGCATCAAGCACTGGTATAATCCCATAGTTTATCAATAAAAAGTGGTTGAGCAGTCCCAGCAGAACAAAGCTCAAGCCAGGATGCTCTCCTTCCACAAATTTCCCTTCTCACAAGGATTCAGAATCAGGGACCTTGTTGACACCCCATTACCCCACAGATTTTTTTTTTTCATCATAGAATCACAGAATCACAGGATGGTTGATGTTGGAAGGGATTGTGGAGGTCATCTGGTCCACCGCCCCTGCTCAAGCAAGGCCACCTACAGCTGGTTGCCCAGGACCATGTCCAGATGGCTTTTAAATATTTCCAGTGGGGGAGACTCCAAAACCACTGTGAGCAACCTGTTTCAGTGCTCAGTCACCCTCACAGTAAAAAAGTGTTTCCTGATGTTTCAGTTTTTGCCATTGTCTCTTATCTTCATCCCTGCACAGTGATTCAGATTTAAGAGCAAATGAAGACTGTCCCTGCATGTTTACTTTGGTAGTGGTAATATCAAATAGCAGCTATAGATTCAAAGCTCTTTATACAAAGAAGGACTTGAAAACCAAAGCTCCCATTTCCTAACTATTTCACGTCCTGCCTCCAGCAACATAATGAACAGAACTCTGTGTCGTCCGTATGCTCACTGGAGCACAGACACCTATCAACTCCAAGTGGGTTTCTCTTCTTGTGCAGGTACCCACAACATCCTTCTCTCTAAATTGGAGAGATACGGATTTGATGGGTAGACTGTTCAGTGGATGAGGAATTGGTTGGATGGTCACATCCAGAGGGTAGTGGTCAATGGCTCAATGTCCAGATGGAGATCAGTGACGAGTGGTGTCCCTCAGGGATCTGTATTAGGATCAGCACTGTTTAATATCTTCATCAGTGACCTAGAC